>NW_028159786.1:87500-89030 GCF_964263955.1 Coregonus lavaretus | reverse complement strand
CTTGCTCTCTCTCTCTCGCTCTCTAAACCTAACTCCTAACCTAACCACTAACCCCTTACCCTAATTCTAAACCTAAGTGTAACTCTACACACACACACCCCCCACACACACAAAGACACACACCCCACACACACACAGACACACACCCCACACACACACACACAGCCCACACACTCAGTTTAACTCTGCCGCCCCCTATCTGTAGACCTGCGAAAGAACTTTGATCAGGAGCCGCTGGGTCGAGAGGTGAGATTGGAGCAGGAGGTGTTGCTGCAGTGTCGACCCCCTGAGGGCATGCCCCCAGCTGAGGTACACTACCCGTGTGTGTGTGTGTGTGTGTGTGTGTGTGTGTGTGTGTGTGTGTGTGTGTGTGTGTGTGTGTGTGTGTGTTTCCTCATCACTCCTGACGGTGATAATTTGGTATCATGAGGTCCCTCAGTATGGTGATAATATGGTATGGTGAGGTCCCTCAGTATGGTGATAATATGGTATGGTGAGGTCCCTCAGTATGGTGATAATATGGTATGGTGAGTCCCTCAGTATGGTGATAATATGGTATGGTGAGGTCCCTCAGTATGGTGATAATATGGTATGGTGAGGTCCCTCAGTATGGTGATAATATGGTATGGTGAGGTCCCTCAGTATGGTGATAATATGGTATGGTGAGGTCCCTCAGTATGGTGATAGTATGTATGGTGAGGTCCCTCAGTATGGTGATAATATGGTATGGTGAGGTCCCTCAGTATGGTGATAATATGGTATGGTGAGGTCCCTCAGTATGGTGATAATATGGTATGGTGAGGTCCCTCAGTATGGTGATAACTATGGTATGGTGAGGTCCCTCAGTGTGGTGATAATATGGTATGGTGAGGTCCCTCAGTATGGTGATAATATGGTATGGTGAGGTCCCTCAGTATGGTGATAATATGGTATGGTGAGGTCCCTCATTATGGTGATAATATGGTATCATGAGGTCCCTGGAAATTCCCAACCCTACTTGTCTAGCGTATTTTGTTTTGTCGACATTTTGAAGTTTAAAGACAAATGTTCTGTTTCCATCAGGCAGGTTGGATCCTGGTTAGTCTCCGACACGTACTATACTGGCATAGAAAGGTTAGATTGGATCCTGGTTAGTCTCCCGACACTACTATACTGGCATAGAAAGGTTAGATTGGATCCTGGTTAGAGACAGTAAAATAAGGTATCATCTAAAAGTGTCTGTCTGCTGTGTCAGTCCATGTAGTAAGGAGTAGTTTACTTAGTAGCTTTACTGTTCTCCAGATGGAGTGATCTACTAGTACTACTCCTATAATAGTCCTCAGACAGACCTCCAGACAGACCTCCAGATGGAGTGATCTACTAGTACTACTCCTATAATAGTCCTCAGACAGACCTCCAGACAGACCTCCAGATGGAGTGATCTACTAGTACTACTCCTATAATAGTCCTCAGACAGATCGACAGGCAGACCTCCAGATGGAGTGATCTACTAGTACTACTCCTATAATAGTCCTCAGACAGATCGACAGG
>NW_028159786.1:25000-82500 GCF_964263955.1 Coregonus lavaretus | reverse complement strand
GCTACTCTCAGCCCATCCCACCTATCACCCTAACCCCACCCCTCAGCTACTCTCAGCCCATCCCACCTATCACCCTAACCCCACCCCTCAGCTACTCTCAGTCCATCCCACCTATCACCCTAACCCCACCCATTTACATTACATTGACGTCATTTAGCAGACGCTCTTATCCAGAGCGACTTACAAATTGGTGCATTCACCCTATAGCCAGTGGGATAACCACTTTCCAATATGTTTTTTTTATTTTTTATTTTATTTTAAAAAAAATTGGGGGGGGGGGGGCCTGGGGGGGTAGAAGGATTACTTTACTTACTTACTTTATTGTCCCCATGGGGAAATTTTGTTGCAGTGTCATGTACACATTTAAAGTGGCGTTAAATACAAAACAAGATTGACAATACAACTTTCAATAACAGTCACGCACCAATAAAAATAAGAAATAAGAAATAAAACATTTAAAACATTTAAAACAAAGACTAGCCTGCTGGCCTTACGGGGTCAATGGGAACATTTGCCCGAGCTATTTAAGAGGGATATCACACCTGGCACAAATGATTGTCTCGTTCTATTTTTCCTACTGAGGGGTGCCCTATACCTACGCCCAGAGGGGAGTAATTCAAAGTCCAGGTACAGGGGGTGACTTGGGTCTAAAATGATTTTGTGAGCCTTACGGAGGGCCCTGACCTTAAAGATCTCATCCAGGCCTGTCTGTTTGACTCCAAGTACCTTACTTGCTGTGGTAATAATCCTTCTCAGCATGTTTCTCTGACTGACAGTGGCATTGCCAAACCAACAAACAATACAAAAAGTTAAAATACTCTCAATAAAGGATTTGTAAAACAGAGTCAATATAGTACAGTCTATATTAAAAGAACCCAACTTTTTTAGAAAATACAGTCTCTGTTGGCTCTTTTTGTAGATCTGGTCTGTACATTTACTCCACTGAAGCTTACTGTCAGACGCCCAGATATTTATATTCCTCTACAATTTCTATATTCTGGCCTCTGATAGATGTTGCAGAGGTAGGTGTTGTACGCTTCCTGAAGTCTATGCACATCTCTTTGGTCTTGTTAGTATTGAGGACCAAGTGTGATTCCTCACACCACTCTACAAAGTCATCTAGGACCGGGCCATGATGTTCCTCGTCATCATGCAACAGGCTGATCAAGGCAGTGTCATCAGCGAACTTAACGAGGTGTCTGTCAGTATGGGAACTAGTACAACTATTAGTGTACAAGATGTACAGAAGTGGGGACAAAACACATCCCTGAGGAGAGCCTGTGTTGGTATTGCGTATATCCGACACATGGGGACCTATTTTGACTCGCTGTGAGCGTTGGCTCAGGAAGTCCAACAGCCACAAAACCAGCCCCCCATCTAAGGAAAAGTCCCGAATGAGTCTCTGTGCCAGAATGTAAGGCTGGATTGTTACTTTATCCTATCCCAGGTATTCCTTAAAGAGGTGGGGTTTCAAATGTCTCCTCAGCTACTCTCAGCCCATCCCACCTATCACCCTAACCCCACCCCTCAGCTACTCTCAGCCCATCCCACCTATCACCCTAACCCCACCCCTCCCTCAGCTACTCTCAGTCCATCCCACCTATCACCCTAACCCCACCCCTCAGCTACTCTCAGTCCATCCCACCTATCACCCTAACCCCACCCCTCCCTCAGCTACTCTCAGTCCATCCCACCTATCACCCTAACCCCACCCCTCAGCTACTCTCAGCCCATCCCACCTATCACCTAACCCTAACCCCACCCCTCAGCTACTCTCAGCACATCCCACCTATCACCCTAACCCCACCCCTCAGCTACTCTCAGCACATCCCACCTATCACCTATCACCCTAACCCCACCCCTCAGCTACTCTCAGCCCATCCCACCTATCACCTGTCACCCTAACCCCACCCTCAGCTACTCTCAGCACATCCCACCTATCACCCTAACCCCACCCCTCAGCTACTCTCAGCCCATCCCACCTATCACCTATCACCCTAACCCCACCCCTCAGCTACTCTCAGCCCATCCCACCTATCACCTATCACCCTAACCCCACCCCTCAGCTACTCTCAGCACATCCCACCTATCACCCTAACCCCACCCCTCAGCTACTCTCAGTACTTCCCACCGATCACCGTGAACTGCCCTCTTATGATTTCCATGTGCCATATATCTAATCACATAGTAAATCAAATGTTATTGGTCACATACAGATGTTTAGCAGATATTATTGTGGGTGTAGCGAAATGCTTGTGTTCCTAGTTCCAACAGTGCAGTAATATCTAACAATACACACAAATCTAAAAAAGTTAAAGAATGGAATTAAGAAATATAGAAATATTATGATGAGCAATGTCGGAGTCCGGAATATAGATATATATATATGTATGATGGGATGTATAGACATTATGGACAGTATGTGGATAGAATATGTAGTATATCTGTAGAATGTGTAGGATAGAATAGTATATATACAGCAATAGTTATATAGGATGGACTTGACTAGAATACAGTACAGTTGAAGTCGGAAGTTTACATACACCTTAGCCAAATACATTTAAACTCATTTTTCCACAATTCCTGACATTTAATCCTATTAAAAATTCCCTGTCTTAGGTCAGTTAGGATCACCACTTTATTTTAAGAATGTGAAATGTCAGAATAATAGTAGAGAGAATTATTTATTTAAGCTTTTATTTCTTTCATCACATTCCCAGTGGGTCAGAAGTTCACATACACTCAATTAGTATTTGGTAGCATTGCCTTTAAATTGTTTAACTTGGGTCAAACATTTCGGGTAGCCTTCCACAAGCTTCCCACAATAAGTTGGGTGAATTTTGGCCCATTCCTCCTGACAGAGCTTGCACACGCTTTTTCAGTTCTGCCCACAAATGTTCTATAGGATTGAGGTCAGGGATTTGTAATGGCCACTCCAATACCTTGACTTTGTTGTCCTTAAGCCATTTTGCCACAACTTTGGAAGTATGCTTGGGGTCATTGTCCATTTGGAAGACCCATTTGCGACCAAGCTTTAACTTCCTGACTGATGTCTTGAGATGTTGCTTCAATATATCCACATAATTTTCCTTCCTCATGATGCCATCTATTTTTTGAAGTGCACCAGTCCCTCCTGCAGCAAAGCACTCCCACAGCATGATGCTGCCACCCTCGTGCTTCACGGTTGGGATGGTGTTCTTCGGCTTGCAAGCAACCCCCTTTTTCCTCCAAACATAACGATGGTCATTATGGGCAAATAGTTCTATTTTTGTTTCATCAGACCAGAGGACATTTCTCCAAAAAGTACGATCTTTGTCCCCATGTGCAGTTGCAAACCGTAGTCTGGCTTTTTTATAGCGGTTTTGGAGCAGTGGCTTCTTCCTTGCTGAGCGGCCTTTCAGGTTATGTCGATATAGGACCCCTTTTACTGTGGATATAGATACTTTTGTACCTGTTTCCTCCAGCACCTTCACAAGGTCCTTTGCTGTTGTTCTGGGATTCATTTGCACTTTTCGCACCAAAGCACGTTCATCTCTAGTAGACAGAACGCGTCTCCTTCCTGAGCGGTATGACGGCTGCGTGGTCCCATGGTGTTTATACTTGTGTACTATTGTTTGTACAGATGAACGTGGTACCTTCAGGTGTTTGGAAATTGCTCCCAAGGATGAACCAGACTTGTGGAGGTCTACAATTTTTTTTCTGAGGTCTTGGCTGATTTCTTTTGATTTTCCCATGATGTCAAGCAAAGAGGCACTGCGTTTGAAGGTATGCCTTGAAATACATCCACAGGTACACCTCCAATTGACTCAAATTATGTCAATTAGCCTATCAGAAGCTTCTAAAGCCATGACATCATTTTCTGGAATTTTCCAAGCTGTTTAAAGGCACAGTCAACTTAGTGTATATAAACTTCTGACCCACTGGAATTGTGATACAGTGAATTATAAGTGTAATAATCTGTCTGTAAACAATTGTTGGAAAAATGACTTGTGTCATGCACAAAGTAGATGTCCTAACCAACTTGCCAAAACTATAGTTTGTTAACAAGAAATGTGTGAAGTGGTTGAAAAACAAGTTTTAATGACTCCAACCTAAGTGTATGTAAACTTCCGACTTCAACTGTAACATTCTTTTGGTGGCAAGAATGTTGTATAATAATTTGAATTGAAAAACTCTTAAATTTTGAATCAAGCGTTGTTTTGCCTGTCAGTTCATAAACCATGTGGTTGACTTGTTTGTCAGTGTGGAGGGTATAAATGTGGTGGTCATTTGGTAAAAATCCAATCTGGCTTCTATTCAGGACGTGTGTTCATCAAGGACGTGAAGTAGTCTGCTATTTATGATACTGTACAGAATTTTCCCCAAGTTGCTGTTTACGCAAATTCATCTAATTGTTTAGGTCAAATTGGTCTCCATTTTTATAGATTGGTGTGATCAATCCTTGGTTCCAAATATCAGGGAAAATACCATCAGTGAGGATAACGTTGAAGAGTTTAAGTATAGACAATTTGAATTTGTGGTCTGTACGGTGCATTCGGAAAGTATTCAGACGTTACAGCCTTATTCTAAAATGGATTAAATATACTGGGAGACTAGCCAGGATCGAGGGAAAGATGAACGGAGCAAAGTACAGAGAGATCCTTGATGAAAACCTGCTCCAGAGCGCTCAGGACCTCAGACTGGGGGTGAAGGTTCACCTTCCAACAGGACAATGACCCTATGCACACAGCCAAGACAACGCAGGAGTGGCTTCGGGACAAGTCTCTGAATGTCCTTGAGTGGCCCAACCAGAGGCCGGACTTGAACCTGATCAAACATCTCTGTAGAGACCTGAAAATAGCTGTGCAACCTGACAGAACTTGAGAGGATCTGCAGAGAAGAATTGGAGAAACTCCCCAAATACAGGTGTACCAAGCTTGTAGCGTCATACCCAAGAAGACTCGAGGCTGTAATCGCTGCCAAAAGTGCTTCAACAAAGTCCTGAGTAAAGGGTCTGAATACTTATGTAAATGTAATATTTCCAGGGGGTTTGGTTATTTTTTTGCAAAAATTTCTAAAAACCTGTTATTGCTTTGTCATTATGGGGTATTGTGTGTAGATTGATGATGTATTTTTTAAATATTTTTTATTCATTTTAGAATAAGGCTGTAACGTAACAAAATGTGGAAAAAGTCAAGGGGTCTGAATACTTCCCGAATGCACTGTATATTTAATCATTTGATTTAAAATACAATCAGCACCACAGGCCTTTTTGGGTTGTAGAGTGCATCGTTTTTTCAATAATTCTTGTTCTGTAATTGGGGTATCCACAGGATTCTGATAGTCTTTGACTGCTGATTCAAGGATTTGTAATTTTTCTTGTATATCTTGTTGTTCTGGGCTCTTTGTTATATTGCTGTAGAGGTTTGCAAAGTGATTTCTCCACATATCCCCATTTTGGATAGCCAATTCCTCATGATGTGGTTTGTTTAATTTATTCAAATTCTCCCAGAAGTGGTTTGATTCTATGGATTCCTCAATTACATCTAGCTGATTATTAAATGTTCTTAGGGTGTGTTTGTATTGCTTCAGTGTTCCTCCATGTTGAAGGCGTATATTTTTGTTGTCTGGTTCTCTGTGTTTTTGATTAGATGTATTTCTCAATGATTTTCTTCGATTTTTTGCAATCATTATCAAACCATTTTTCATTATCTATTATTTTTGGGGTTTGCTATTATGTTTCCTTAGATTAGCTAAGGAGGCTAATTTGTCAAAAATAAACTTTTTGTTCCAAACGGCCAATTGTTTTTTGGTAGATTTCTGTACTGTTTGCACTCCATCTATAGGCCTGTTTAGTACCATGTCATTTATTGGGCCGCGATGCTTCATGGTTGGGTTCTGCTCTTCTCAGATACACTGTGATTTTACTGTGGTCAGAGAGAGGTGTTAGTGGGCTGACTGTGAAGGCTCTGAGAGAGGGTTTCGGTCGGTGATGAAGTAAAAAAAAAAAAGTCGCTCTTCTCCAGAGCGACTTACGGGAGCAATTAGGGTTAAGTGCCTTGCTCAAGGGAACATGGACAGAATTTCACCTAATCGGCTCGGGGATTAGAACCAGCGACCTTTCGGTTACTGGCACAACGCTCTTAACCACTAAGCTACCTGCCGCCCCACTAAGCTACCTGCCGCCCCGGTAGCTACGGTGATGAAGTAGTCTACAGTACTGCTGCGAAGGGATGAGCTGTAGGTGAACCTACCAAAAGAGTCCCCTCTTAGCCTACCATTGACTATGTACAGACCCAGTGTACAACAGAACTGCAGGAGCTGTGCTCCATTTTAGTTTTTCACTTTGTCATAGTTGTTTCTGGGGGTGGATGTGGGGAGGGGAAGGTTGTTGCTTCCCGGTAGGTATTTATCCCCATGACTGTTAATAGTGTCTAGTTCTTCTGCTGTTCTAGCATTCAGGTCTCCACAGACCAGCACATTGCCTTGGGCCTGAAAGTGACTAATCTCCCCCTCTAGAATGGAGAAACTCTCTTCATTGAAGTAGGGTGACTCTGAGGGGGGAATGTATGTGGCACAGAGGAAGACGTTTTTATCTGTTAAGATAGCCTCCTTGTTGATTTTTAACCAGATAAAGAATTCTCCTGTTTTGATCAATTCGATTGAATTAGTTAGTTCAGATTTATACCATATTAGCATTCCACCTGAGTCTCTGCCCTCTCTCTCTCTCTCTCTCTCTCTCTCTCTCTCTCTCTCTCTCTCTCTCTCTCTCTCTCTCTCTCTCTCTCTCTCTCTCTCTCTCTCTCTCTCTCTCTCAGTGAGTGGGGGCTGGTCTTCGTGGACTGGGTGGTCGGTGTGTAACGCTCGGTGTGGGCGGGGCTGGCAGAGACGGACACGCAGCTGCACCAATCCCGCCCCTCTAAACGGGGGAGCCTTCTGCGAGGGCCCGCCTTTCCAGAGAGTTACATGCACCACTCTATGTCCAGGTAAAAATTATTGACAGGTGGTTGACAGCCCTGTTAACAACACAGGTTGACTTTTATTGTCATGAGTCTTGTCCTGGAGGCAGAACTGAGCGATTTCCCCTTAGATAGGCCAGCTGCAAAGTCAGAATTGGCTACATTTTAAAAATTAATGAAAGCAAAAATTTGCTTTTTGGTCTTAATTTAAGGTTAGGGTTAGGCACTAGGGTTAGCAGTGTAGTTAAGGTTAGGGTTAAGGTCAGATTCGTACCTACTGTTAGTTAGTTAGGCAGCTAGTTAGTTAGTTAGTCAGTCTTGACTCCTGCCCTCTAACTAACCCCTGACCTTTAACCCCTGATCCCTGTAGTGGACGGAGGCTGGACAGAGTGGGCCAAGTGGTCAGTGTGCGGGACAGAATGTACCCATTGGACGAGCAGGGAGTGTCAGGCCCCCCCGCCCCGAAACGGAGGACGCCACTGTAGTGGTAGCATGATGGAGAGCAAGAACTGCACCGACGGACTCTGTACACGCAGTGAGTCAGGAGGGAGGGAGGGAGGGAGGGAGGGAGGGAGGGAGGGAGGGAGGGAGAGAGAGAGAGAGAGAGAGAGAGAGAGAGAGAGAGAGAGAGAGAGAGAGAGAGAGAGAGAGAGAGAGAGAGAGAGAGAGAGAGAGAGAGAGAGAGAGAGAGAGAGAGAGAGAGAGAGAGAGAGAGAGAGAGAGAGAGAGAGAGAGAGAGAGAGAGAGAGAGGAGAGGAGACGGAGGGAGGGAGGGAGGGAGGGGGAGGGAGGGAAAAATGAATGTGAAGGATCAAGAGACCAGGGTTGTGTTCATTAGGAACAAAATAAAGTGGACTGAAACAAGGAGGGAGTGCCTTAATCTGCATCTAGTTTTAGATGTTGTGAACTAAATCACATCACCGCCGGGATAAATCAGGCGATGTACGATGCAGAGGCAGAAAGATATTTGGAAGTCTAGCGTCTAACACAAACACAGAGGCAGAGAGAGAGTTGGGAAGACAAGTCTACCATAGACAGAGGTTCGGCAGTGGAGTTTGGGTTCACAAGAAGAAAAGACCAGTGATCCAAATGTTAAACGCACAGATGGTCGGTGAGGGGAGGGCGGAGTGGTGTGTGTGTGTGTGTGTGTGTGTGTGTGTGTGTGTATGAGAGGGGTGTGAAGCGAAAGGAGGGCACAGAGTCGGAAAGAAGGAGTGCAGCATGCAACAACACGAGTAGAGCAATGAACAGAGGGAGGAGAGGAGAGGAGAGGAGAGGAGAGGAGAGGAGAGGAGAGGAGAGGAGAGGAGAGGAGAGGAGAGGAGAGAGGGATGAGGAGGAGGAGAGGAGAGGAGAGGAGAGGAGAGGAGAGGAGAGGAGAGGAGAGGAGAGGAGAGGAGAGGAGAGGAGAGGAGAGAGGGATGCGGAGGAGGAGAGGAGGAGAGGAGGGTGAGTCAGATTGATCCTGACACCCAATGTGCAACGCCTGATGATCTGGGTGGAATCCAGCTGACAGCACATTAAACACACAACACACACACACACACACACACACACACACACACACACACACACACACACACACACACACACACACACCAAGTACACACAGGCAGTGAGCTACACACAGGGACAGAGAGACACACACACATGCGTCACACACACGCTGAGATCAGATGGACATATACTGTACATGCTAACACAAACACGCGCAGACGGGACAGACACAACTATAAACTTCGAACACACAACATCTACTAGCCTCATAGTGCCTCCGCATTGCTTGCTGTTTGGAGTTTTAGGCTGGGTATCTTTAAACCACTTCGACAACTGCTGATGGAAAAAGGGCTTTAGAAAATACATTTGATTGATTTATTGATTAAGTTCAACACACTCTGGATTTGAGTTGAGGAGAATGTGTGTTTGGAAGAGAATGGATTGCCGTCCTGGAGTCTGGTAACATCATAGTATCTATCAGTGGAAGAGAATGGATTTCTGTCCTGGAGTCTGGTAACATCATAGTATCTATCACTGGAAGAGAATGGATTTCTGTCCTGGAGTCTGGTAACATCAAATCAAAATGTATTTGTCACATGCGCCGAATACAACATGTGTAGACCTTACCGTGAAATGCTTACTTACAAGCCCTTAACCAACAATGCAGTTCAAGAAATAGAGTTAAGAAAATACTTGTCGCTCCGGTACCGCTTGTCGTGCGGTAGCAGAGAGAACAGTCTGGAGTCTTTGACCATTTTTTGGGCCTTCCTCTGACACCGCCTGGTATAGAGGTCCTGGATGGCAGGAAGCTTGGCGCCCCAGTGATGTACTGGGCCGTACGCATTACCCTCTGTAGTGCCTTGCAGTCGGAGGCCGAGCAGTTGCCATTCCAGGCGGTGATGCAACCGGTCAGGATGCTCTCGATGGTGCAGCTGTATAACTTTTTTGAGGATCTGGGGACCCATTTTGAGGATCTGGGGACCCTTCACAACTGTCTTGGTGTGTTTGGACCATGATAGTTTGTTGGTGATGTGGACATAGTATCTATCTATCACTGGAAGAGAATGGATTGGGGTCCTGGATACTAGTATCTATAACTGTTTAGTGTCTAGCTGGTAGGTTGGACACAAGACATTAAGCCACTAACTAGGTTTACCTCATTCATAGTCCTTATATATTGAACACCGTTTGGGTCTTTGCGTGTCAAAAAAGATACACGTCAAATAACACTATTTGATGCGTCAAATAAGCTTGTTGACCAATCAGGACCTGAATATGACAGCACATCACATGATAATTTAACACGTTCATAAAAATTTTACGTAGTTATTACACATTGATTGCGCTATCACTCGTTTGTCATATGTCACAGCGATTCACCTATACGTATGCTATGAGTAATACATTTAGTCACCTGATGATCCTCATTTGCATAAAGGTCATTAGGACTCCGCCCAATTCTCTAACTGTTAATTCTCTCAGGTACCGATGAAAGAAGTTCACTCAACTTTCTGTTCTTCTGAGGTAAAGTTAGCTAACTGTTCTTCTGAGGTAAAGTTAGCTAACTGTTCTTCTGAGGTAAAGTTAGCTAACTGCTCTTCTGAGGTAAAGTTAGCTAACTGTTCTTCTGAGGTAAAGTTAGCTAACTGTTCTTCTGAGGTAAAGTTAGCTAACTGTTCTTCTGAGGTAAAGTTAGCTAACTGTTCTTCTGAGGTAAAGTTAGCTAACTGTTCTTCTGAGGTAAAATTAGCTAACTGTTCTTCTGAGGTAAAATTAGCTAGCTAGGTAACAATGGCTGCCCAGTTTCTCGAAAATTGTAAATCTACCATCTCTGATTGCACCAGACTGCTGCTCACAGACAGAAGAGATGGACTTCAACCATCAATAGCCAGGTAACATTAACTTACTGTTAGCTAGCTAGCTTGCTAGGTGTTGAGAGGGAGTGGTGTAACAGCTGCAAAAAAAGTAGCTAGATAATACAACGCTACCTAGCTACCAACGTTAGCTAGCTAGATAGATCTGTCTGGCATTGACATTAAACTGAACTCAAGATAGCCAGCTAACGTTAATTGTCCATAATCTAGTTATGGAATCTATAAAAACGTTAACTAGCTAACATCACTGTACAGTAGCTAGCTAGCTATAGTGATGTCTGTATGAAGAACAATTTTTTTTTAGCTAGTTTGTAGTTAAAACTTAATTGCCTTTAAATGCATGACTGTCATCATAGGTCGGAGGCTCTGAGAGTTGGCACAGATTAGACAAGTGAACACTTTAGGGGTTGTTAGCTACATACATATAAAAATGTCACTGGACCAATCGGGGTCTGCGGTCTATTTTTCAGACCATGTTGCGGAGCCTTCGGTGGGCGAGCGATCATGTGATTGATGAAGAGATGGCCAGCAATCTAATTGCTGTTGCAAAGGAGTTCCTGCAAGAGGTAAAGAACATCCGACAAACGGGAACCTTACCAATATTTGTATAATTGTTTTTTTACGGCATGCATGGCAAAGCCTGAGATTGTATCATTTTTACCTGTCCTGTGTTAAGTCTTCTGTGTCAATAGGGTGCTCTTATAGTCTTTTAACCTAAAAAAGTTTTTAGGATTGAATGTTGTAATTCATTAATCTATTGTAGTTTTATCTATTTTAGTAGCCTATCAAGTCCCTTTGGAGGGAAGGCGATATCAGATCAAATCAAATCAAATCAAATTTTATTGGTCACATGCGCCGAATACAACAGGTGCAGACATTACAGTGAAATGCTTACTGACAGCCCTTAACCAACAGTGCATTTATTTTAACAAAAAAGTAAAAAATAAAACAACAACAAAAAAAAACACAAGACATTAAGCCAAGGAGCAGCTTGAGTTCCTCACAGATGTTCTCAACGTGTCGCACCCCGTGGTCAAGCGGCGCATGAGGTAATTATTCGTAACTGAATAAAGCAATTGTAACACAAGAGGGAGATCTCTACATCCTCCCTAGATTTGATCACATTCCTGATTTAATGTATCTTTTTTTATTTTTTTGTGTATTTAGTCATTTTCAGCTCTTCGGGTCCTACTCACTGTTTTCTGATGCTCGGCTGGATGAGAGGGTCAAAGAGCTGATAGGCCAGAATGAAGACCTTGGTGCGGAGTCTGTGAGGGCACGCTTATCCACCCCCCAGGGACCCGCGAAGAGAGCCATGCAGCAGCGGCTACATCAGAGGCAGTACAGAGTTGCAGGCCCAAATTCTTTGTGGCACATCGATGGCAACCATAAGCTGATCCGGTAAGTACATATGCTTAGGCCTCCTGAACTCTGCAAGTTTTAACAATCTTAACATCATCAAAAACTAATGATTTATCTGGTTACATGGTCATGAAAGAATTGTGGCCCTATTCCCGGGTATACAGTCCCTTCAGAAAATATTACAACCTGAATTTAAAATGGATTAAATTGAGACTTTGTCACTGGCCTACACACATTACCCCATAATGTCAAAGTGGAATTCTATTTTTAGAATTTTTTTAAAATTATTTTAAAAATTAAAAGCTGAAATGTCTTGAGTCAATAAGTATTCAACCCCTTTGTTATGGCAAGCCTAAATAAGTTCAGGAGTAAAAATGTGCTTAACAAGTCACATAATAAGTTGCATGGACACTGTGTGCCATGTGTTTTAACATGTTTTTTGAATGACTACCTCATCGCAAGGCACTGTAACTGTAATAACGTTATCAATAATAAAAACAGAATGACGTCACTATAAAAGAAAAAAAAAGTAGTTATAAAACAAATCTTATCTTGTTTATTAGGTGGAGGATTGTTATCCATGGTGCTGTGGATGGTGACAGCAGACCTCTGACAACAGCAGGATTGCCACAGTCATGGAGTCATTCGAAGCAGCCATCACCAGCTACGGAGTACCATCCCCGGAGAGATGTGACCGGGGGGGTGAAAACAACCGTATCTGGACCTTCCTGGAACGGTTCAGGGGTGGTGAGAGGGGAAGTGCCATCAGGGGAAGGAGCACTCACAACCAGAGGATAGAGCGGCTGTGGGGTGACGTCTGGCATGGAGTCTCCAACGTTTACCATGACCTGTTCACCTTCTTGGAGACGGAGCAGATCATCGACATCAACAATTAGTATTTGTTCGCCCCAGCTTCAACCACCATCACCTCTCATGCCACCACCACAGCTCCTCCAACCACCACCACCACCACCTCAGCTCCTCCAACCACCACCACCACAGCTCCTCCAACCACCACCACCACCACCACAGCTCCTCCAACCACCACCACCACCACCACAGCTCCTCCAACCACCACCACCACCACCACAGCTCCTCCAACCACCACCACCACAGCTCCTCCAACCACCACCACCACAGCTCCTCCAACCACCACCACCACAGCTCCTCCAACCACCACCACCACCTCAGCTCCTCCAACCACCACCACCACCACAGCTCCTCCAACCACCACCACCACAGCTCCTCCAACCACCACCACCACAGCTCCTCCAACCACCACCACCACAGCTCCTCCAACCACCACCACCACAGCTCCTCCAACCACCACCACCTCAGCTCCTCCAACCACCACCACCACCTCAGCTCCTCCAACCACCACCACCTCAGCTCCTCCAACCACCACCACCTCAGCTCCTCCAACCACCACCACCACAGCTCCTCCAACCACCACCACCACAGCTCCTCCAACCACCACCACCTCCACAGCTCCTCCAACGACCACCACCTCAGCTCCTCCAACCACCACCACCACAGCTCCTCCAACCACCACCACCACCACCACAGCTCCTCCAACCACCACCACCACAGCTCCCCCTACCACCACCACCACAGCTCCTCCAACCACCACCACCACCACCTCAGCTCCTCCAACCACCACCACCACAGCTCCTCCAACCACCACCACCACCACCACAGCTCCTCCAACCACCACCACCACCACCACAGCTTCTCCAACCACCACCACCACCACCACAGCTCCTCCAACCACCACCACCACCACCACAGCTCCTCCAACCACCACCACCTCAGCTCCTCCAACCACCACCACCACCTCAGCTCCTCCAACCACCACCACCACAGCTCCTCCAACCACCACCACCACAGCTCCTCCAACCACCACCACCACCTCAGCTCCTCCAACCACCACCACCACCACAGCTCCTCCAACCACCACCACCACAGCTCCTCCAACCACCACCACCACAGCTCCTCCAACCACCACCACCACAGCTCCTCCAACCACCACCACCACAGCTCCTCCAACCACCACCACCTCAGCTCCTCCAACCACCACCACATCAGCTCCTCTAACCACCACCACCTCAGCTCCTCCAACCACCACCACCACAGCTCCTCCAACCACCACCACCTCAGCTCCTCCAACCACCACCACCACAGCTCCTCCAACCACCACCACCACAGCTCCTCCAACCACCACCACCTCAGCTCCTCCAACCACCACCACCACAGCTCCTCCAACCACCACCACCTCAGCTCCTCCAACCACCACCACCACCTCAGCTCCTCCAACCACCACCACCACCACAGCTCCTCCAACCACCACCACCACCACAGCTCCTCCAACCACCACCACCACATCAGCTCCTCCAACCACCACCACATCAGCTCCTCTAACCACCACCACCTCAGCTCCTCCAACCACCACCACCACAGCTCCTCCAACCACCACCACCTCAGCTCCTCCAACCACCACCACCACAGCTCCTCCAACCACCACCACCACAGCTCCTCCAACCACCACCACCTCAGCTCCTCCAACCACCACCACCACCTCAGCTCCTCCAACCACCACCACCTCAGCTCCTCCAACCACCACCACCTCAGCTCCTCCAACCACCACCACCACCTCAGCTCCTCCAACCACCACCACCACCACAGCTCCTCCAACCACCACCACCACAGCTCCTCCAACCACCACCACCACCACAGCTCCTCCAACCACCACCACCTCAGCTCCTCCAACCACCACCACCACCACAGCTCCTCCAACCACCACCACCACCACAGCTCCTCCAACCACCACCACCACCACAGCTCCTCCAACCACCACCACCACCACAGCTCCTCCAACCACCACCACCACCACAGCTCCTTCAACCACCACCACCACCACAGCTCCTCCAACCACCACCACCACAGCTCCTCCAACCACCACCACCACAGCTCCTCCAACCACTGGTGCCGCAGCTCTTTATTGGTCGGAAGGGGTTATTGTGCCACAAATCCAGTTCACCGTCAGCAACACACAGATGGAACTTTTGCGGACAACAAATCCATTGGAAGGCCCCAGAGGCGTTGAGTTGAATCCATTGGAAGGCCCCAGAGGCGTTGAGTTGACATTCTTCAGAGGGTTGTGGCAGTTATATCTCCAGCGCCACTACTTCCTACTCAACCTGACGTACTACACCCCTGATACTCCCCTACTGGGACGAGGGATCGGACGCTATATCTCCAGCGCCAATCGTTCCTTTGAATCAGTTCATTTTTATAATACTGTTTGAAATGTTAACGACTCATATTTTTTCAGTCCTTTTGAATCAGTTTATTTTTATAACACCAATAAATAACACCACCAATTAGGACGCCACCATCAGTGAACTATTCTTCAACCAGAGCCTCCTTTGGAAACTTTACCCGAGGTAACACTCCCCGTCTTTCACACACTGTACTACAGACATCTTCAACCCTTAACAAAGAGTGTCAAGGTCTATGGCCCCTCGGTGGGTTCAGAGATATATCTATGTGTTTAGAGTGTCAAGGTGTATGGCCCCTCGGTGGGTTCAGAGATATATCTATGTGTTTAGAGTGTCAAGGTGTATGGCCCCTCGGTGGGTTCAGAGATATATCTATGTGTTTAGAGTGTCAAGGTGTTTGGCCCCTCGGTGGGTTCAGAGATATATCTATGTGTTTCGAGTGTCAAGGTGTATGGCCCCTCGGTGGGTTCAGAGATATATCTATCCAGTGCAGCAGTGGTCCTGACACCGTTGAGGTAACTAGTAAAACTTGTGCTGTAGCTGAACTGGGGCGGACCTTGACCAGAGTTGAAGCGATGAGGGGACACCTTCCCAAAAGCTAAGTACCTCTCCATTCAACACATAACCCCGCCTATCCATTTACCTTTCATTTTGAATGACCCGATCACACTTTGTTGATTTCCCTGTTGAGTTGTGGATTTATCTACTATTATTCATTATTGTTTTTCTCTTTGCCGTTACTGTATTCCTGCTTTTGGAAACCCTTTCCACCCTCCCCCCTTATTTCACTGTATAATTTGGTCTCTAGAAATCTTCAACTCTAAACTGACCAGAGTTTAGACAGAGGTGGCCTTAACAAAAGCGAAGTACTTCCCCATTCCATTTCGATTGTGTTTGGTCATATTTGGAGAGAGTCGGGTACTTTTAAGATATATACAGCCTATGTTTGAGGTCTATTGTATTTTGCTCTATGTCACTTTACCACAACAGCCCCATCTGCTCAGCTACACCACGACCCCGGGAGAGGCCCACTGCAAGCACTGGATTGGAGCCTTCAGAGCGTGCCTGGGGAGGACAGCACGACCCCAGGAGAGGCCCACTGCAAGCACTGGATTGGAGCCTTCAGAGCGTGCCTGGGGAGGACAGCACGACCCCAGGAGAGGCCCACTGCAAGCACTGGATTGGAGCCTTCAGAGCGTGCCTGGGGAGGACAACAGAACATTCCGAATGGACATGATTAAAACAGAACTTTACCTTATGGAATGCCCAATCGGGACTTTTATATAAATTGTTAAAATAAATAATTGTGTGGAACACCCTACAGTCTGCTCCTCATTTAAACATTTTATGAAGATGGGGATTCTACTGGACCAGTGGTTCGGCTCCCGTTACAGTTTATATAACGTTGTTGACGCATTGTGACAGCTTGAATAATGTGGTTGAAGATGGACTAGTGCAGGGCTCTCCAACCCTGTTCCTGGAGAGCTACCGTCCTGTAGGTTTTCACTCCAACCCTAATCTAGCCGCACCTGATTTTAATAATTACCTGGTTAATAAATTAATCAGGTTAGTTACAACTGAGGTTGGATTGAAAACCTACAGGAGGGCAGCTCTCCAGGAACAGGGTTGGAGTTAAAACCTACAGGAGGGCAGCTCTCCAGGAACAGGGTTGGAGTGAACCTACAGGAGGGCAGCTCTCCAGGAACAGGGTTGGAGAGCCCTGCACTAGTGGATCTAGTTTTTAGTCACTACAAAGGTGCAGTTCCCAGAAGTGGAGCTGTCACTTAATGCAATGGATGGGAAGCCTTATCATTGCATGTGGTTCTAGTTAAATGATAATGGTATAAGTTAATTTGTTCTTAAATGTAGGACATCAAATTATCAGATTTGGACGATATGGACGCACTATGGCAGCAGTACTTCAGTCAATATCAGCAAAGGATTTAGGTTATTAGTGAAGTGTCAGGAAAGTGTTTCTGAAAAACTAAACCATATAACACCAAAACAAACAAAATGGACTGTATAATTAATTTAATTTCAGATTAATTATCATTACGTGAACATTAACAGCCAATATGGATATACAGTGCATTCGGAAAGTAATCGGACCCATTTACTTTTTCCATATTTTCGTACCTTCCAGCCTTATTCTAAAATGGATAAAACAATTTTTTTAAATGATTTAATCAATTTTAGAATTAGGCTGTAACGTAATAACATGTGGAAAAAGTCGAGGGGTCTGAATACTTTCTGAATGCACTGTACTAACAATACGTAGACAGTAAGTAGATAAATGCATAAAATGTTGATGTGCAATCAAAATAAATAAATGCCATACCCATACATACTATTATACACAGACATACAGTGCATTCGGAAAAGTATTCAGACCCCTTTACTTTTTCCACATTTCTAAAATGGAGTAAATTGGGGGGGGGGGGGGTTCTCAATCTACACACAATAACCCATAATGACAAAGCAAAAACAGGTTTAGAAATGTTTGCACATTTCTTAATAATAAAAAACGTACATATCACATGTACATACAGTTGAAGTCGGAAGTTTACATACACCTTAGCCAAATACATTTAAACTCAGTTTTTCACAATTCCTGACATTTAATCCTAGTAAAGATTCCCTGTCTTAGGTCAGTTAGGATCACCACTTTATTTTAAGAATGTGAAATGTCAGAATAATAGTAGAGAGAATTATTTATTTCAGCTTTTATTTATTTCATCACATTCCCAGTGGGTCAGAAGTTTACATACACTCAATTAGTATTTGGTAGCATTGGAAAAAACTCTGACATTGAGGTGTTAAATACTACATTTAGTTTATAAACAAATGCTCTTAAATTGTTTTACTTAGTCTCTGGATCCGATGATGGTGATGAAGGAGGTGAAGGAGAAGGAGAAGGAGAAAGTGAGTGAGAAGGTGAGGGGTGATAAGGAGGAAAGACTGAGGACGTTGAGGGTGAGGGGTCATAAGGAGGAAAGACTGAGGACGTTGAGGGTGAGGGGTGATAAGGAGGAAAGACTGAGGACGTTGAGGGTGAGGGGTGATAAGGAGGAAAGACTGAGGACGTTGAGGGTGAGGGGTGATAAGGAGGAAAGACTGAGGACGTTGAGGGTGAGGGGTCATAAGGAGGAAAGACTGAGGACGTTGAGGGTGAGGGGTGATAAGAAGAAAAGTTTGGTGATGAAGGAGGTGAGTGGAAAGGAGAGGAGGCTGGCGAGAGGTGAGGAGAGGGGACAGGTTAGAGGTGAGGAGAGGACAGGTGAGAGGTGAGGAGAGGACAGGACAGGTGAGAGGTGAGGAGAGGAGAGGACAGGACAGGTGAGAGGTGAGGAGAGGACAGGACAGGTGAGAGGTGAGGAGAGGACAGGACAGGTGAGAGGTGAGGAGAGGACAGGACAGGTGAGAGGTGAGGAGAGGAGAGGACAGGACAGGTGAGAGGTGAGGAGAGGGGACAGGTGAGAGGTGAGGAGAGGGGACAGGTGAGAGGTAAGGAGAGGGGACAGGTGAGAGGTGAGGAGCAGGGGGCAGGTGAGAGGTGAGGAGAGGGGACAGGTGGGAGGTGAGAAGAAAGGACAGGTGAGATGTGTTGAGAGGGGGCAGGTGAGAGGTGAGGAGAGGCGACAGGTGAGAGGTGAGGAGAGGGGGCAGGTGAGAGGTGAGGAGAGGGGACAGGTAGGAGGTGAGGAGAGGGGACAGGTGAGAGGTGAGGAGAGGGGACAGGTGAGAGGTGAGGAGAGGGGACAGGTGAGAGGTGAGGAGAGGGGACAGGTAAGAGGTGAGAAGAAAGGACAGGTGGGAGGTGTTGAGAGGGGGCAGGTGAGAGGTGAGGAGAGGGGACAGGTGAGAGGTGAGGAGAGGGGACAGGTGAGAGGTGTTGAGAGGGGGCAGGTGAGAGGTGAGGAGAGGGGACAGTTGGGAGGTGAGGAGAGGGGACAGGTGAGAGGTGAGAAGAAAGGACAGGAGAGAGGTGTTGAGAGGGGCCAGGTGAGAGATGAGGCGATAGGATTGCCTGTAATTGGACAGAAACAACCACACACAAAGGTTATAACTATTACATTTACATTTTAGTCATTTAGCAGACGCTCTTATCCAGAGCGACTTACAGGAGCAATTAGGGTTAAGTGCCTTGCTCAAGGGCACATTAGCGTCATTTAGCAGACGCTCTTAGCCAGAGCGACTCACAAATTGGTGCGTTCACCCTATAGCCAGTGGGATAACCACTTTACAATTGGGGGGGGGGGGGGTAGAAGGATTCCTTTATCCTATCCCAGGTATTCCTTAAAGAGGTGGGGTTTCAAATGTCTCCGGAAGGTGGTGAGTGACTCCGCTGTCCTGGCGTCGTGAGGGAGCTTGTTCCACCATTGGGGTGCCAGAGCAGCGAACAGTTTTGACTGGGCTGAGCGGGAACTATGCTTCCGCAGAGGAAGGGGAGCCAGCAGGCCAGAGGTGGATGAGCGCAATGCCCTCGTTTGGGTGTAGGGACTGATCAGAGCCTGAAGGTACAGAGGTGCCGTTCCCCTCACTGCTCCATAGGCAAGCACCATGGTCTTGTAGCGGATGCGAGCTTCAACTGGAAGCCAGTGGAGTGTGCGGAGGAGGGGGGTGACGTGAGAGAACTTGGGAAGGTTGAACACCAGACGGGCTGCGGCATTCTGGATGAGTTGTAGGGGTTTAATGGCACAGGCAGGGAGGCCAGCCAACAGCGAGTTGCAGTAGTCCAGACGGGAGATGACAAGTGCCTGGATTAGGACCTGTGCCGCTTCCTGTGTAAGGCAGGGTCGTACTCTCCGAATGTTGTAGAGCATGAACCTGCAGGAGCGGGTCACCGCCTTGATGTTGGCGGAGAACGACAGGGTGTTGTCCAGGGTCACGCCTAGGCTCTTCGCACTCTGGGAGGAGGACACAGCGGAGTTGTCAACCGTGATGGCGAGATCATGGAACGGGCAGTCCTTCCCCGGGAGGAAGAGCAGCTCCGTCTTGCCAGGGTTCAGCTTGAGGTGGTGATCCGTCATCCATACTGATATGTCTGCCAGACATGCAGAGATGCGATTCGCCACCTGGTTATCAGAAGGGGGAAAGGAGAAGATTAGTTGTGTATCGTCAGCGTAGCAATGATAGGAGAGACCATGTGAGGATATGACAGAGCCAAGTGACTTGGTGTATAGGGAGAAAAGGAGAGGGCCTAGAACTGAGCCTTGGGGGACACCAGTGGTGAGAGCACGTAGTGCGGAGACAGCTTCTCGCCACGCCACTTGGTAGGAGCGACCGGTCAGGTAGGACGCAATCCAGGAGTGAGCCGCGCCGGAGATGCCCAGCTCGGAGAGGGTGGAGAGGAGGATCTGATGGTTCACAGTATCAAAGGCAGCAGACAGGTCTAGAAGGACAAGAGCAGAGGAGAGAGAGTTAGCTTTAGCAGTGCGGAGAGTCTCCGTGACACAGAGAAGAGCAGTCTCAGTTGAATGACCAGTCCTGAAACCTGATTGGTTTGGATCAAGAAGGTCATTCTGAGAGAGATAGCAAGAGAGTTGGCTAAAGACGGCACGCTCAATAGTTTTGGAAAGAAAAGAAAGAAGGGATACTGGTCTGTAGTTGTTGACATCAGTGGGGTCGAGTGTTGGTTTTTTGAGAAGGGGAGCAACTCTCGCTCTCTTGAAGACGGAAGGGACATGGCCAGCGGTCAAGGATGAGTTGATCAGCGAGGTGAGGTAGGGGAGAAGGTCACCGGAGATGGTCTGGAGAAGGGAGGAGGGGATGGGGTCAAGCGGGCAGGTTGTTGGGCGGCCTGCAGTCACAAGTCGCAGGATTTTATCTGGAGAGAGAGGGGAGAAAGAAGTCAAAGCATAGGGTAGGGCAGTGTGAGCAGGACCAGCAGTGTCATTAGACTTAACAAACGAGGATCGGATGTCGTCAACCTTCTTTTCAAAGTGGTTGACGAAGTCATCCACAGAGAGAGAGGAGGGGGGGGGGGGGGGAGGATTCAGGAGGGAGGAAAATGTGGCAAAGAGCTTCCTAGGGTTAGAGGCAGATGCTTGGAATTTAGAGTGGTAGAAGGTGGCCTTAGCAGCAGAAACAGATGAAGAAAATGTAGAGAGGAGGGAGTGAAAAGATGCCAGGTCGGCAGGGAGTTTAGTTTTCTTCCATTTCCGCTCCGCTGCCCGGAGCTCTGTTCTGTGAGCTCGCAGTGAGTCATCAAGCCACGGAGCTGGAGGGGAGGACCGAGCCGGCCGGGAGGATAGGGGACACAGAGAGTCAAAGGATGCAGAAAGGGAGGAGAGGAGGGTTGAGGAGGCAGAATCAGGAGATTGGAGGGAGAAGGATTGAGCAGAGGGAAGAGATGATAGGATGGAAGAGGAGAGAGTAGTGGGAGAGAGAGAGCGAAGGTTGCGGCGGCGCATTACCATCTGTGTAGGGGCAGAGTGAGTAGTGTGGGAGGAGAGCGAGAGAGAAAAGGAAACAAAGTAGTGGTCGGAGACATGGAGGGGAGTTGCAGTGAGATTAGTAGAGGAGCAGCATCTAGTGAAGATGAGGTCAAGCGTATTGCCTGCCTTGTGAGTAGGGGGGGACGGTGAGAGGGTGAGGTCAAAAGAGGAGAGGAGTGGAAAGAAGGAGGCAGAGAGAAATGAGTCAAATGTGGACATAGGGAGGTTGAAATCCCCCAAAACTGTGAGGGGTGAGCCATCCTCAGGAAAGGAACTTATCAAGGCGTCAAGCTCATTGATGAACTCTCCAAGGGAACCTGGAGGGCGATAGATGACAAGGATATTAAGCTTAAATGGGCTAGTGACTGTGACAGCATGGAATTCAAATGAGGAGATAGACAGATGGGTTAGGGGAAAAATTGAGAATGTCCACTTGGGAGAGATGAGGATTCCTGTACCACCACCCCTCTGACCAGATCAGACTACAGTTGACCAGTTCAACTGTAGTCTGATACAAACATCAAATATATTATTATTAAGTAGTGTCATGCTAGTCAACTGCACATCCTCCACATACAGTGATGTCATACTCCTCCAATGACCCATTAATGATGCTTTTCAGGGCTGAGAAGCCCGCTGCTTCCTGCAGGGTAAAAAATCTCACTCAAGGCATCATCCTCCCCCACAAAAGCAAACGTCATCTATATAACAAAATACCAACATTAACAATTGTAATTCAGCCTGAAATGTACATTTATAGTACTGAGTTTATCAACAAGTGAATGACTTACCTGAATGGATTCAGAGAGCCGGAATCTCCTTATCCGCTCTCTCCTATCCGAGTATTTCCTTTAGTAGTGGTTTCTTTGCAGCAATTCGACCATGAAGGCCTGATTCACGCAGTCTCCTCTGAACAGTTGATGTTGAGATGTGTCTGTTACTTGAACTCTGTGAAGCATTTATTTGGGCTGTAATTTCTGAGGCTGGTAATTCTAATGAACTTATTCTCTGTAGCAGAGGTAACTCTGGGTAAGTCGCTCTGGATAAGAGCGTCTGCTAAATGACGTAAATGTAAATGTCTTCCATTCCTGTGGCGGTCCTTATGAGAGCCAGTTTCATCATAGCGCTTGATGGTTTTTGCGACTGCACTTGAAGAAACGTTCAAAGTTGTTGACATTTTCCGTATTTATAGACCTTCATGTCTTAAATTAATGATGGGCTGTTGTTTCTCTTTGCTTATTTGAGCTGTTCTTGCCATAATATGGACTTGGTCTTTTACCAAATAGGGCTATCTTCTGTATACCCCCCTACCTTGTCACAACACAACTGATTGGCTCAAACGCATTAAGAATTAAAGAAATTCCACAAATTAACTTTTAAGAAGGTTAATTGAAATGCATTCCAGGTGACTACCTCATGAAGGTGGTTGAGAGAATGCCAAGAGTGTGCAAAGCTGTCATTTTAAAAAAATGTAACCTTTATTTAACTAGGCAAGTCAGTTAAGAACAGATTCTTATTTACAATGACGGCCTACACCGGCCAAACCCGGATGACGCTGGGCCAATTGTGCCCCCGCCCTATGGGACTCCCAATCACGGCCAGTTGTGATGCAGCCTGGAATTGAACCAGGGGGTCTGTAGTGACGCCTCAAGCACTGAGATGCAGTGCCTTAGACCGCTGCGCCACTCGGGAGCCCAAGGCAAAGGGTGGCTATTTGAAGAATTTGTTTAACACTTTTTTGGTTACTACATGATTCCATATGTGTTATTTCATAGTTTTGATGTCTTCACTATTATTCTACAATGTAGAAAATAGTAAAAGAATTAAGAAACACCCTTGAATGAGTAGGTTGACCAGTAGTGTATCATTCATTCATGTACAGGCTAACAACACCCACTCACTATATACACTGCTCAAAGAAATAAAGGGAACACTTAAACAACACAATGTAACTCCAAGTCAATCACACTTCTGTGAAATCAAACTGTCCACTTAGGAAGCAACACTGATTGACAATACATTTCACATGCTGTTGTGCAAATGGAATAGACAACAGGTGGAAATTATAGGCAATTAGCAAGACACCCCTAATAAAGGACTGGTTTTGCAGGTGGTGACCACAGACCACTTCTCAGTTCCTATGCTTCCTGGCTGATGTTTTGGTCACTTTTGAATGCTGGCGGTGCTTTCACTCTAGTGGTAGCATGAGACGGAGTCTACAACCCACACAAGTGGCTCAGGTAGTGCAGCTCATCCAGGATGGCACATCAATGCGAGCTGTGGGAAGAAGGTTTGCTGTGTCTGTCAGCGTAGTGTCCAGAGCATGGAGGCACTACCAGGAGACAGGCCAGTACATCAGGAGACGTGGAGGAGGCCGTAGGAGGGCAACAACCCAGCAGCAGGACTGCTACCTCCGCCTTTGTGCAAGGAGGAGCAGGAGGAGCACTGCCAGAGCCCTGCAAAATGACCTCCAGCAGGCCACAAATGTGCATGTGTCTGCTCAAACGGTCAGAAACAGACTCCATGAGGGTGGTATGAGGGCCCGACGTCCACAGGTGGGGGTTGTGCTTACAGCCCAACACCGTGCAGGACGTTTGGCATTTGCCAGATAACACCAAGATTGGCAAATTCGCCACTGGCGCCCTGTGCTCTTCACAGATGAAAGCAGGTTCACACTGAGCACGTGACAGACGTGACAGAGTCTGGAGACGCCGTGGAGAACGTTCTGCTGCCTGCAACATCCTCCAGCATGACCGGTTTGGCGGTGGGTCAGTCATGGTGTGGGGTGGCATTTCTTTGGGGGGCCGCACAGCCCTCCATGTGCTCGCCAGAGGTAGCCTGACTGCCATTAGGTACCGAGATGAGATCCTCAGACCCCTTGTGAGACCATATGCTGGTGCGGTTGGCCCTGGGTTCCTCCTAATGCAAGACAATGCTAGACCTCATGTGGCTGGAGTGTGTCAGCAGTTCCTGCAAGAGGAAGGCATTGATGCTATGGACTGGCCCGCCCGTTCCCCAGACTTGAATCCAATTGAGCACATCTGGGACATCATGTCTCGCTCCATCCACCAACGCCACATTGCACCACAGACTGTCCAGGAGTTGGCGGATGCTATAGTCCAGGTCTGGGAAGAGATCCCTCAGGAGACCACCTGCCACCTCATCAGGAGCATGCCCAGGCGTTGTAGGGAGGTCATACAGGCACGTGGAGGCCACACACACTACTGAGCCTCATTTTGACTTGTTTTAAGGACATTACATCAAAGTTGGATCAGCCTGTAGTGTGTTTTTCCACTTTAATTTTGAGGGTGACTCCAAATCCAGACCTCCATGGGTTAATACATTTGATTTCCATTGATACTTTTTGTGTGATTTTGTTGTCAGCACATTCAACTATGTAAAGAAAAAAGTATTTAATAAGATGATTTCATTCATTCAGATCTAGGATGTGTTATTTTAATGTTCCCTTTATTTTTTTGAGCAGTGTATATCTCTCTTTCATGTACAGACTAACAACACCCACTCACTATATATATCTCTCATTCATGTACAGGCTAACAACACCTCTCTCTATATATCTCTCTTTCATGTACAGGCTAACAACACCTCTCTCTATATATCTCTCATTCATGTACAGGCTAACAACACCTCTCTATATATATATCTCTCATTCATGTACAGGCTAACAACACCTCTCTCTATATATCTCTCTTTCATGTACAGGCTAACAACACCTCTCTCTATATATATCTCTCTTTCATGTACAGGCTAACAACACCCACTCACTATATATATATCTCATTCATGTACAGGCTAACAACACCTCTCTCTATATATCTCTCTTTCATGTACAGGCTAACAACACCCACTCACTATATATATCTCTCATTCATGTACAGGCTAACAACACCTCTCACTATATATATCTCTCATTCATGTACAGGCTAACAACACCTCTCTATATATATATCTCATTCATGTACAGGCTAACAACACCTCTCTCTATATATCTCTCTTTCATGTACAGGCTAACAACACCTCTCTCTATATATCTCTCATTCATGTACAGGCTAACAACACCTCTCTCTATATATCTCTCATTCATGTACAGGCTAACAACACCTCTCTCTATATATATATCTCTCATTCATGTACAGGCTAACAACACCTCTCTCTATATATATCTCTTTCATGTACAGGCTAACAACACCTCTCTCTATATATCTCTCTTTCATGTACAGGCTAACAACACCCACTCACTATATATATCTCTCATTCATGTACAGGCTAACAACACCTCTCACTATATATATCTCTCATTCATGTACAGGCTAACAACACCTCTCTCTATATATCTCTCATTCATGTACAGGCTAACAACACCTCTCTCTATATATCTCTCATTCATGTACAGGCTAACAACACCTCTCTCTATATATCTCTCATTCATGTACAGGCTAACAACACCTCTCTCTATATATATATCTCTCATTCATGTACAGGCTAACAACACCTCTCTCTATATATATCTCTTTCATGTACAGGCTAACAACACCTCTCTCTATATATCTCTCTTTCATGTACAGGCTAACAACACCTCTCTCTCTATATATATATCTCATTCATGTACAGGCTAACAACATCATCACACTCTCTCACTCTCTCTCTCTCTCTATATATATATATATATATATATATATATATATATATATATATATATATATATATATATATATATAGTTGAAGTCGGAAGTTTACGTACACTTAGGTTGGAGTCATTAAAACTCGTTTTTCAACCACTCCACAAATGTCTTGTTAACAAACTATAGTTTTGGCAAGTCGGTTAGGACATCTACTTTGTGCATGACACAAGTAATCTTGTGTATACAGACAGATTATTTCACTTATAATTCACTGTATCACAATTCCAGTGGGTCAGAAGTTTACATACACTAAGTTGACTGTGCCTTTAAACGCTTGGAAAATTCCAGGAAATGATGTCATGGCTTTAGAAGCTTCTGATAGGCCAATTACATTTATATTTAGGTCGTTTAGCAGACGCTCTTATCCAGAGTGACTTACAGTTAATGAATGCATACATATATATACATATATTTTTTTGGGGGGGGGAAACGAACCCACATCCCTGCCGGCCAAACCCTCCCCTACCTTGGACGACGCTGGACCAATTGTGCGCCGCCCATGAGTCTCCCGGTCGCAGCCGGCTGCGACAGAGCCTGGACTCGAACCAGGATCTCTAGTGGCACAGCTAGCACTGCGATGCAGTGCCTTAGACCACTGCGCCACAAATGACATCATTTGAGTCAATTGGAGGTGTACCTGTGGATGTATTTCAAGGCCTACCTTCAAACTCAGTGCCTCTTTGCTTGACATCATGGGACAATCAAAATAAATCAGCCAAGACCTCAGAAAAAAAATTGTAGACCTCCACAAGTCTGGTTCATCCTTGGGAGCAATTTCCAAACGCCTGAAGGTACCACGTTCATCTGTACAAACAATAGTACGCAAGTATAAACACCATGGGACCACGCAGCCGTCATACCGCTCAGGAAGGAGACACGTTCTGTCTCCTAGAGATGAACGTACTTTGGTGTGAAAATCAATCCCAGAACAACAGCAAAGGACCTTGTGAAGATGCTGGAGGAAACAGGTACAAAAGTATCTATATCCACAGTAAAACGAGTCCTATATCGACATAACCTGAAAGGCCGCTCAGCAAGGAAGAAGCCACTGCTCCAAAACCGCCATAAAAAAGGCAGACTACGGTTTGCAACTGCACATGGGGACAAAGATCGTACTTTTTGGAGAAATGTCCTCTGGTCTGATGAAACAAAATTAGAACTGTTTGGCTATAATGACCATCGTTATGTTTGGAGGAAAAAGGGGGTGGCTTGCAAGCCGAAGAACACCATCCCAACCGTGAAGCACGGGGGTGGCAGCATCAAGCTGTGGGGGTGCTTTGCTGCAGGAGGAACTGGTGCACTTCACAAAATAGATGGCATCATGAGGAAGGAAAATTCGGTGGATATATTGAAGCAACATCTCAAGACATCAGTCAGGAAGTTAAAGCTTGGTCGCAAATGGGTCTTCCAAATGGACAATGACCCCAAGCATACTTCCAAAGTTGTGGCAAAATGGCTTAAGGACAACAAAGTCAAGGTATTGGAGTGGCCATCACAAAGCCCTGACCTCAATCCTATAGAAAATGTGTGGGCAGAACTGAAAAAGCGTGTGCAAGCAAGGACGCCTACAAACCTGACTCAGTTACACCAGCTCTGTCAGGAGGAATGGGCCAAAATTCCCCCAACTTATTGTGGGAAGCTTGTGGAAGGCTACCCGAAACGTTTGACCCAAGTTAAACAATTTAAAGGCAATGCTACCAAATACTAATTGACTGTATGTAAACTTCTGACCCACTGGGAATGTGATGAAATAAATAAAAGCTGAAATAAATCATTCTCTCTACTATTATTCTGACATTTCACATTCTTAAAATAAAGTGGTGATCCTAACTGAGTTAAGACAGGGAATTTTTACTAGGATTAAATGTCAGGAATTGTGAAAAACTGAGTTTAAATGTATTTGGCTAAGGTGTATGTAAACTTCCGACTTCAACTGTAAATGCTGAGGATATGGCTTTTGCAAGCGCCAACATCCCTCTGAAAAAAGTTGACAATCCCAAAATGCACACATTCATTAACACACGTAAAGAACGGAGGCGGAGTCTGGTAAAAAACAACAAAGACACCCAAGACCAATGTGTTCTTCTTATGCTGTAGAACAGATCGGTGAAGACGGTAGAAGTTGTTCTGGCTGACAGTGTATTTACAGGCAGTGAACTATTCAACAGCGTCAGAATATCTTTCCAGGGCTTTGTGCTGGTTGTAGAAACGTATCTCTCCAAATACTGCAATCTTAAGAGTTGGAGAAGTTGTTCGGTTGTTATTTCTATAGTAAATGTAAATAGCCATTTAATGTTCTGAAAATAGTCTACATTTCCCACCTCTACATTGTCTGATATAAAAACGCCCATCATACCCGTATGTTAAGAACAGACAACAAAATGCCCATCATACCCGTATGTTAAGAACAGACAACAAAATGCCCATCATACCCGTATGTTAAGAACAGACAACAAAATGCCCATCATACCCGTATGTTAAGAGCAGACAACAAAATGCCCATCATACCCGTATGTTAAGAACAGACAACAAAATGCCCATATGTTAAGAACAGACAACAAAATGCCCATCATACCCATATGTTAAGAACAGACAACAAAATGCCCATCATACCCGTATGTTAAGAACAGACAACAAAATGCCCATATGTTAAGAACAGACAACAAAATGCCCATCATACCCGTATGTTAAGAACAGACAACAAAATGCCCATCATACCCGTATGTTAAGAACAGACAACAAAATGCCCATCATACCCGTATGTTAAGAACAGACAACAAACAACAAAATGCCCATCATACCCGTATGTTAAGAACAGACAACAAAATGCCCATATGTTAAGAACAGACAACAAAATGCCCATCATACCCATATGTTAAGAACAGACAACAAAATGCCCATCATACCCATATGTTAAGAACAGACAACAAAATGCCCATCATACCCGTATGTTAAGAACAGACAACAAAATGCCCATCATACCCATATGTTAAGAACAGACAACAAAATGCCCATCATACCGTATGTTAAGAACAGACAACAAAATGCCCATCATACCCATATGTTCAGAACAGACAACAAAATTCCCATCATACCCATATGTTAAGAACAGACAACAAAATGCCCATCATACCCATATGTTAAGAACAGACAACAAAATGCCCATCATACCCGTATGTTAAGAACAGACAACAAAATGCCCATATGTTAAGAACAGACAACAAAATGCCCATCATACCCATATGTTAAGAACAGACAACAAAATGCCCATCATACCCATATGTTAAGAACAGACAACAAAATGCCCATCATACCCATATGTTAAGAACAGACAACAAAATGCCCATCATCCCGTATGTTAAGAACAGACAACAAAATGCCCATCATGCCCATATGTTAAGAACAGACAACAAAATGCCCATCATGCCCATATGTTAAGAACAGACAACAAAATGCTCATCATACCCGTATGTTAAGAACAGACAAGGAATACATTGTGAAATATTGTTGTTGATTGATGTTGTATTGTTATGTAAGGATGAGACTGTTTCACTATATCCTCCACAACCTTCTAAGGTCCAAGCATTATTCTGAGACAGCGTAATGTATTTTATAAATGTTTTCAGATGGCTGTCTATCCTGTCTTTTCATAGATAATCTAATGCTACATTTCAATTTTTGCATAATATATTGAATATACCCAACAGGCTTTTGGCGCGCTCTGTTTTTCAAGCGATATTCTGATTTATAATTGTTTTTATATTTTCTGGTTGGATTCATAGTCTCTCCCCTTTAACTGTCCTGACTACCGCATTTATTTAGCCTCCGGTGATCAGGGATGAAGTCTGGTAGAGAGGATCAGCTTGAGCAAAGTGAGGTGTAGAATCACTGATCTACAAATAGTATTCCCTGCTTTGTGCGATTAAAGATTAGTATGCTATGCATCCCCCTGGTTTAGGTGATCCCCCCCCACCATCAATCACACACAACCAGACATTGAATGATTGATTGAAGACAGCTCGTGTCAATTAAAGAGCATTTCCTAGGATTTTCTGCATGCAGCAAACCCAGTGGATAATGCTGGAAATACCGGTCAAAAATAATACAAAAAAGAATCACCCAAAACGCCCTACCTACGGGTCCTAATGTAGTGCACCACACACTGCCATTTGGAACGCACTCTCATTCTCATGATTTGACTTGAACCTTCATTTCCATCACTCCGTCCATCACTCCGTCCATCACTCCGTCCATCACTCCGTCTTTTCCTCTGTTCTTGTTTCGCCCGTACAGATAAAAAGGTTTCTGTCGAACATGCAACTCATCGTAAGTTCACCTCTCCATGACCTTTCACCTCTCCATGACCTTTCACCGTTCCATCACCTCACTCCTATGGCATACCGCGTCCCAAATGGCACCATATTCCCTATATAGTTCACTACTTTTCACCAGGACCCATAGGGATGAGGCCCGGTTTCCAAAGAGCATCATAGACCTTATCCCCATGGTTCTAAGATGAACTTAGCCTTAAGATGCTTTTGGGAAACCCTGGTGAATAAGGTGTCTTCACCCCCTCTGTCTCTGTCTCTGTCTCTGTCTCTGTCTCTGTCTCTCTCTCTCTCTCTCTCTCTCTCTCTCTCTCTCTCTCTCTCTCTCTCTCTCTCTCTCTCTCTCTCTCTCTCTCTCTCTCTCTCTCTCTCTCTCTCTCTCTCTCTCTCTCTCTCTCTCTCTCTCTCTCTCTCTCTCTCTCTCTCTCTCTCTCTCTCTCTCTCTCTCTCTCTCTCTCTCTCTCTCTCTGTGTGTGTGTGTGTGCGAAGTTAAGGAGTCATCGTAGCATATGTGCTGACCTGTAAACACACATCTGTGTAGAGACCCTATGTGTCTGTCCCACACCGTAATGTCGTCTCAGATGTACCTCACTGTAGACTCACCTCACTGTAAACTCACCTCACTGTAGACTCACCTCACTGTAGACTCACCTCACTGTAGACTCACCTCACTGTAGACTCACCTCACTGTAGACTCACCTCACTGTAGACTCACCTCACTGTAGACTCACCTCACTGTAAACTGCGTTCCCAAATGGCACCATTTTCTCCATAAATGGAACCCTGTGGACCCTGGTCAAAAGTAGTGCACTACATAGGGAATAGGGTGTTATTTGAGATGAAGCCTCACCTCACCCTCTTGTCCACCTTGTCTACCCTGGTTATAAATGTTGTCCAGTCTCGTCCACCTTGTCTAGCCTGGTTATAAATGTTGTCCAGTCTCGTCCACCTTGTCTACCCTGGTTATAAATGTTGTCCAGTCTCGTCCACCTTTTCTACCCTGGTTATGAATGTTGTCCAGTCTTGTCCAGTCTGTCAACTCTGAGACAGTAGCGCAAGGCTTTGAACCAAAGAGCCGAGGTTGAACCCTTAAGACAGTTACGACATGGTAGAGTGGACAGGGCTTTGAGGTTATGACATGGGCTGAACTTGGGCGTGCTATATTTTACATTCAAAAGGCAAAAAATATTACTGTTATCATTCAACACAGTTATGACATGGGCTGAATCTCAAACCGACGACTTTGAGCACTCGATATGCATGTCAATCTCAAATGCTAGTTGCGCCCTTCTGAAGCTTCTTTATGGAGTGGGTACCTTATGCCGACTCTGCGCCCTTGGCAGCAACTTCTTCCCATGAATCTTAGAATGTTAACTAGCAACAACAGTCACTACTACGTCACCCTCAAAAATAGTCAAAATAAATCAACATATCTGTAATTAATTTTGAAGTTTAATTTCGAGTGTCACGATCGTTGATTAAGTAGTCAGACCAAGGTGCAGTGTGGAATGCATCCATGTTTATTAACTAAGTTAACACACGACAAAACAACAAAAGCAACGTAACGTGAAGCTCACAATGGCTACACACAAACAAGCCAAACAAGAGTCAAGATCCCACAACATAGGTAGGCAAAATGGCTACCTAATTATGATCCCCAATCAGAGACAACGATCGACAGCTGCCTCTGATTGGGAACCACACCCGGCCAACATAGAAATAGAACATCATAGATATTCACAATACATAGATATTCACACCCTGACCAAACCAGCTAGCGAACTCTATGTCAGGGCGTGACATCGAGATCTTAGTCACGCGATTATTAATCTAGCTAAGGAGTTTAGTGTGTTTCTGAAGTTTGATCATGTACACGAAAACCTGTCCATTATTATCATATATGAAACGAAAGAGAAGCTAACCAATCAGCTAGTGGTGCAACACTAAATGCAATGCTCCTTCCATAAGCAAGCTAACTAGCTACTGTAGGAATATTATTTTATCACAATTAACGAGTTTAAATGAAGCAGCAAACAGCCTGCTCTGTCCCAAGTCAGTACGAGGCAGTAGACCAGGGTTCGTCAACTCCGGTCCTGGAGGGCCGAGACACCTCTGGTTTTCATCCTCTCCTTCTAAATCAGGGGCTAATTCAGACCTGGGACACCAGGGTTCGTCAACTCCGGTCCTGGAGGGCCGAGACACCTCTGGTTTTCATCCTCTCCTTCTAATCAGGGGCTAATTCAGACCTGGGACACCAGGTGAGTGCAATTAACTACCAGGTAGAAATAAAAAACAGAAGTGTTTCGGCCCTCCAGGACCGTAATGGAAGAACCCTGCAGGACAGTATATCTAGCCTGCTGCTGCGCTGTGCGTTTAGCTGACCCAATGTTACAACGTAGTGATTGGTGCTTTGGAAACATGCTGAAGTACGGACTGACTGCTGGGAACATGTCTACAACTTCATCAGCAAGCTGTCAAACTATCGGAAATGAGGGACACGCTATTTTTTTGTTTGCCCCAGGTCCCCAGGTCCCCATGTGTCTGCCCCAGGTCCCCAGTCCCCAGGTCCCCAGTCCCCATGTGTCTGCCCCAGGTCCCCAGTCCCCATGTGTCTGCCCCAGGTCCCCAGGTCCCCAGTCCCCATGTGTCTGCCCCAGGTCCCCAGTCCCCATGTGTCTGCCCCAGGTCCCCAGGTCCCCAGTCCCCATGTGTCTGCCCCAGGTCCCCAGTCCCCATGTGTCTGCCCCAGGTCCCCAGGTCCCCAGTCCCCATGTGTCTGCCCCAGGTCCCCAGTCCCCATGTGTCTGCCCCAGGTCCCCAGTCCCCATGTGTCTGCCCCAGGTCCCCAGTCCCCATGTGTCTGCCCCAGGTCCCCAGTCCCCATGTGTCTGCCCCAGGTCCCCAGTCCCCATGTGTCTGCCCCAGGTCCCCAGTCCCCATGTGTCTGCCCCAGGTCCCCAGTCCCCATGTGTCTGCCCCAGGTCCCCAGGTCCCCAGTCCCCATGTGTCTGCCCCAGGTCCCCAGTCCCCATGTGTCTGCCCCAGGTCCCCAGTCCCCATGTGTCTGCCCCAGGTCCCCAGTCCCCATGTGTCTGCCCCAGGTCCCCAGTCCCCATGTGTCTGCCCCAGGTCCCCAGTCCCCATGTGTCTGCCCCAGGTCCCCAGGTCCCCAGTCCCCATGTGTCTGCCCCAGGTCCCCAGTCCCCATGTGTCTGCCCCAGGTCCCCAGGTCCCCAGTCCCCATGTGTCTGCCCCAGGTCCCCAGTCCCCATGTGTCTGCCCCAGGTCCCCAGGTCCCCAGTCCCCATGTGTCTGCCCCAGGTCCCCAGGTCCCCAGTCCCCATGTGTCTGCCCCAGGTCCCCAGGTCCCCAGTCCCCATGTGTCTGCCCCAGGTCCCCAGTCCCCATGTGTCTGCCCCAGGTCCCCAGGTCCCCAGTCCCCATGTGTCTGCCCCAGGTCCCCAGGTCCCCAGTCCCCATGTGTCTGCCCCAGGTCCCCAGTCCCCATGTGTCTGCCCCAGGTCCCCAGGTCCCCAGTCCCCATGTGTCTGCCCCAGGTCCCCAGTCCCCATGTGTCTGCCCCAGGTCCCCAGGTCCCCAGTCCCCATGTGTCTGCCCCAGGTCCCCAGGTCCCCAGTCCCCATGTGTCTGCCCCAGGTCCCCAGTCCCCATGTGTCTGCCCCAGGTCCCCAGTCCCCATGTGTCTGCCCCTGGTCCCCTGGTCCCCAGTCCCCATGTGTCTGCCCCAGGTCCCCAGTCCCCATGTGTCTGCCCCAGGTCCCCAGGTCCCCAGTCCCCATGTGTCTGCCCCAGGTCCCCAGGTCCCCAGTCCCCATGTGTCTGCCCCAGGTCCCCAGGTCCCCAGTTCCCATGCGTCTGCCCCAGGTCCCCAGGTCCCTAGTCCCCATGTGTCTGCCCCAGGTCCCCAGTCCCCATGTGTCTGCCCCAGGTCCCCAGGTCCCCAGTCCCCATGTGTCTGCCCCAGGTCCCCAGAGCCAGTGTTTAATAGCGAGTGAGTCATGCTACAAGACAGGTCGGGTGGACAGGGCTTTGAGATTGAACCCTTAACACAGTTACGACATGGTAGAGTGGACAGGGCTTGAGAGTAGAGTAAGGCTGAGTGGTCTGTGTCTGAAAAATACTACTAGCCATCAAATCCTTGCTTCCTCCGTCCTTGCTTCCTCTCAAAGCCCATTGGAGGAGAGGATCCAAGGTCCCTCCTTCAGACTTCTTAATCAGCTTTTGAATTGACACCTCTCTTACCTTACATAACAAATGAATCTAGCTCCCCTAAATCAAATATTTTTATTTTAATCCACTTTTTAGACTAGAAATATAATTATTAATGTAGTTGAAAGAAGCAAGTATCCCAAAAATGTTTAGTCTCTAAAGACTAAATCAGAAGTTGGAACACTCTTCATTGTTTTGGAAGTGAACTAACCATACAAATATAATTCCTAAAACGGACTTCCGCATTCAGGTCAATGGGTAGTGCTGATAATTCAGGTCAATGGGTAGTGATGATAATTCAGGTCAATGGGTAGTGTGATAATTCAGGTCAATGGGTAGTGTGATAATTCAGGTCAATGGGTAGTGATGATAATTCAGGTCTATGGGTAGTGATGATAATTCAGGTCAATGGGTAGTGCTGATAATTCAGGTCAATGGGTAGTGTGATAATTCAGGTCAATGGGTAGTGATGATAATTCAGGTCTATGGGTAGTGATGATAATTCAGGTCAATGGGTAGTGCTGATAATTCAGGTCAATGGGTAGTGATGATAATTCAGGTCTATGGGTAGTGATGATAATTCAGGTCAATGGGTAGTGTGATAATTCAGGTCAATGGGTAGTGATGATAATTCAGGTCAATGGGTAGTGATGATAATCCAGGTCAATGGGTAGTGTTGATAATTCAGGTCAATGGGTAGTGATGATAATTCATGTCAATGGGTAGTGCTGATAATTCAGGTCAATGGGTAGTGATGATAATTCAGGTCAATGGGTAGTGATGATAATTCATGTCAATGGGTAGTGTGATAATTCAGGTCATTGGTTAGTGTGATAATTCAGGTCAATGGGTAATGTGATAATTCAGGTCAATGGGTAGTGATGATAATTCAGGTCTATGGGTATTGATGATAATTCAGGTCAATGGGTAGTGATGATAATTCAGGTCTATGGGTAGTGATGATAATTCAGGTCAATGGGTAGTGATGATAATTCAGGTCTATGGGTAGTGATGATAATTCAGGTCAATGGGTAGTGATGATAATTCATGTCAATGGGTAGTGCTGATAATTCAGGTCAATGGGTAGTGATTATAATTCAGGTCAATGGGTAGTGATGATAATTCAGGTCATTGGTTAGTGTGATAATTCAGGTCAATGGGTAGTGTGATAATTCAGGTCAATGGGTAGTGATGATAATTCAGGTCTATGGGTAGTGATGATAATTCAGGTCTATGGGTAGTGATGATAATTCAGGTCTATGGGTAGTGATGATAATTCAGGTCAATGGGTAGTGATGATAATTCAGGTCAATGGGTAGTGATGATAATTCATGTCAATGGGTAGTGCTGATAATTCAGGTCAATGGGTAGTGATTATAATTCAGGTCAATGGGTAGTGATGATAATTCAGGTCATTGGTTAGTGTGATAATTCAGGTCAATGGGTAGTGTGATAATTCAGGTCAATGGGTAGTGATGATAATTCAGGTCTATGGGTAGTGATGATAATTCAGGTCTATGGGTAGTGATGATAATTCAGGTCTATGGGTAGTGATGATAATTCAGGTCAATGGGTAGTGATGATAATTAATGTCAATGGGTAGTGCTGATAATTCAGGTCAATGGGTAGTGATGATAATTCATGTCAATGGGTAGTGCTGATAATTCAGGTCAATGGGTAGTGATTATAATTCAGGTCAATGGGTAGTGATGATAATTCAGGTCATTGGTTAGTGTGATAATTCAGGTCAATGGGTAGTGTGATAATTCAGGTCAATGGGTAGTGATGATAATTCAGGTCTATGGGTAGTGATGATAATTCAGGTCTATGGGTAGTGATGATAATTCAGGTCTATGGGTAGTGATGATAATTCAGGTCAATGGGTAGTGATGATAATTCAGGTCAATGGGTAGTGATGATAATTCATGTCAATGGGTAGTGCTGATAATTCAGGTCAATGGGTAGTGATTATAATTCAGGTCAATGGGTAGTGATGATAATTCAGGTCATTGGTTAGTGTGATAATTCAGGTCAATGGGTAGTGTGATAATTCAGGTCAATGGGTAGTGATGATAATTCAGGTCTATGGGTAGTGTGATAATTCAGGTCTATGGGTAGTGATGATAATTCAGGTCTATGGGTAGTGATGATAATTCAGGTCAATGGGTAGTGATGATAATTAATGTCAATGGGTAGTGCTGATAATTCAGGTCAATGGGTAGTGATGATAATTCAGGTCAATTGGTAGTGATGATAATTCAGGTCAATGGGTAGTGATGATAATTCAGGTCATTGGGTAGTGTGATCATTCAGGTCATTGGGTAGTGTGATAATTCAGGTCAATGGGTAGTGTGATAATTCAGGTCAATGGGTAGTGCTGATAATTCAGGTCAATGGGTAGTGATGATAATTCAGGTCTATGGGTAGTGATGATAATTCAGGTCAATGGGTAGTGATGATAATTCAGGTCTATGGGTAGTGATGATAATTCAGGTCAATGGGTAGTGATGATAATTCATGTCAATGGGTAGTGATGATAATTCATGTTAATGGGTAGTGCTGATAATTCAGGTCAATGGGTAGTGATGATAATTCAGGTCAATGGGTAGTGATGATAATTCAGGTCAATGGGTAGTGATGATAATTCAGGTCATTGGTTAGTGTGATAATTCAGGTCAATTGGTAGTATGATAATTCAGGTCAATGGGTAGTGGTGATAATTCAGGTCAATGGGTAGTGATGATAATTCAGGTCAATGGGTAGTGATGATAATTCAGGTCAATGGGTAGTGATGATAATTCAGGTCAATGGGTAGTGATGATAATTCAGGTCAATGGGTAGTGATGATAATTCAGGTCAATGGGTAGTGATGATAATTCAGGTCAATTGGTAGTGATGATAATTCAGGTCAATGGGTAGTGATGATAATTCAGGTCTATGGGTAGTGTGATAATTCAGGTCAATGGGTAGTGTGATAATTCAGGTCAATGGGTAGTGTGATAATTCAGGTCAATGGGTAGTGATGATAATTCAGGTCAATGGGTAGTGATGATAATTCAGGTCTATGGGTAGTGATGATAATTCAGGTCTATGGGTAGTGATGATAATTCAGGTCTATGGGTAGTGATGATAATTCAGGTCTATGGGTAGTGATGATAATTCAGGTCTATGGGTAGTGATGATAATTCAGGTCAATGGGTAGTGCTGATAATTCAGGTCAATGGGTAGTGATGATAATTCAGGTCAATGGGTAGTGATGATAATTCAGGTCAATGGGTAGTGATGATAATTCAGGTCAATGGGTAGTGAGATAATTCAGGTCAATGGGTAGTGATGATAATTCAGGTCAATGGGTTGTGGTGATAATTCAGGTCAATGGGTAGTGATGATAATTCAGGTCAATGGGTAGTGATGATAATTCAGGTCTATGGGTAGTGGTGATAATTCAGGTCATTCAGGTCTATGGGTAGTGGTGATAATTCAGGTCATTCAGGTCTATGGGTAGTAGTGATAATTCAGGTCATTCAGGTCTATGGGTACTGATGATAATTCAGGTCAATGGGTAGTGATGATAATTCAGGTCAATGGGTAGTGGTGATAATTCAGGTCAATGGGTAGTGATGATAATTCAGGTCAATGGGTAGTGATGATAATTCAGGTCTATGGGTAGTGGTGATAATTCAGGTCATTCAGGTCTATGGGTAGTGATGATAATTCTGTCTTTGGTAACAACCTAAGATCATTGTAAAGGTGCAGTTATAAGGAATGTGCAGCAAATAGATTTCCATATAACATTATAATAATATAATATATAAGACATTATGTTTGCATAATTCATTCTTAGGGCTGTGGTGGTCATGACATTTTGTCAGCCGGTTATTGTCATGCAAAAGACTGCCGGTCTCACTGGTTAGGACATCTACTTTGTGCATGACACAAGTAATTTTTTTCAACAATTGTTTACAGACAGATTATTTCACTTATAATTCACTGTATTACAATTCCAGTGGGTCAGAAGTTTACATACACTAAGTTGACTGTGCCTTTAAACAGCTTGGAAAATTCCAGAAAATTATGTCATGGCTTTAGAAGCTTCTGATAGGCTAATTGATATCATTTGAGTCAATTGGAGGTGTACCTGTGGATGTATTTCAAGGCCTACCTTCAAACTCAGTGCCTCTTTGCTTGACATCATGGGAAAAGAAATCAGCCAAGACCTCAGAAAAAAAATTGTAGACGTCCACAAGTCTGGTTCATCCTTGGGAGCAATTTCCAAACGCCTGAAGGTACCACGTTCATCTGTACAAACATTAGTACGCAAGTATAAACACCATTTGACCACAGAGCCATCATACCGCTCAGGAAGGAGACGCGTTCTGTCTCCTAGAGATGAACGTACTTTGGTGCGAAAAGTGCAAATCAATCCCAGAACAACAGCAAAGGACCTTGTGAAGATGCTGGAGGAAACAGGTACAAAAGTATCTATATCCACAGTAAAACGAGTCCTATATCGACATAACCTGAAAGGCCGCTCAGCAAGGAAGAAGCCACTGCTCCAAAATCGCCATAAGAAAGCCAGACTACGGTTTGCAACTGCACATGGGGACAAAGATCGTACTTTTTGGAGTAATGTTCTCTGGTCTGATGAAACAAAAATAGAACTGTTTGGCCATAATGACCGTCGTTATGTTTGGAGGAAAAAGGGGGTTGCTTGCAAGCCGAAGTACACCATCCCAACCGTGAAGCACGGGGGTGGCAGCATCATGCTGTGGGGGTGCTTTGCTGCAGGAGGGACTGGTGCACTTCACAAAATAGATGGCATCATGAGGAAGGAAAATTATGTGGATATATTGAAGCAACATCTCAAGACATCAATCAGGAAGTTAAAGCTTGGTCGCAAATGGGTCTTCCAAATGGACAATGATCCGAAGCATACTTCCAAAGTTGTGGAAAAATGGCTTAAGGACAACAAAGTCAAGGTATTGGAGTAGCCATCACAAATCCCTGACCTCAATCCTATAGAAAATGTGTTGGCAGAACTGAAAAAGCGTGTGCGAGCAAGGAGGCCTACAAACCTGACTCAGTTACACCAGCTCTGTCAGGAGGAATGGGCCAAAATTCACCCAACTTATTGTGGGAAGCTTGTGGAAGGCTACCCAAAAGGTTTGACCCAAGTTAAACAATTTAAAGGCAATGCTACCAAATACTATTTGAGTGTATGTAAACTTCTGACCCACTGGGAATGTGATGAAAGAAATAAAAACTTAAATAAATAATTCTCTCTACTATTATTCTGACATTTCACATTCTTAAAATAAAGTGGTGATCCTAACTGACCTAAGACAGGGCATTTTTACTAGGATTAAATGTCAGGAATTGTGAAAAACTGAGTTTAAATGTATTTGGCTAAGGTGTATGTAAACTTCCGACTTCAACTGTAAGTCCCGTGCCATTATTTTATATTATATGATTTCATAGTAAGAAGAATATAATTGAACTTAATTGAGCTTAATTGAGCTGAATAAAATAGAAAGGATATTCTTCCCATTCTGGAGCGAGTGAGCATATGAAGGCTATGTTGAGCGTAAAAGTGATCATTTGAAACAGGTCCTATATGCTAGATTTAGAGTTATTTGTTAACTTTAGATGTTAATGATGCAAACCTTAGAATATCTTAGAAATCAAAACATATCTGGGCTGCATTATGCGACTATAGGCTATTGATGATTTGAGAAAGTCAAAAAAAAAGCTTGCCCTCTGTTCCTCGCCTCAGGCTGCACACGCTGTTCTCTCATCAAGTGATCATATTTTCATCCATCAGACTATTCTCAATTTTAATATTGTCTTTACTAATATGTTAAATTAGTTTCGATTTAGAATGGCCCATTATCAAATGGCAGGAACAGGGGCAGGGGAAAAAAAAGACATGGCATCCGCCTATGCATTTGAATAGCAAATGGAAGCCGCTTTCCCGCCTGTTCGTTCAGGTAGGCCACTCCCTCCGGTTATTTCACTCCATGCATCAACCACTGTTTGAGGAGCATGCAGTCTCTCTCTGAGCGACGGGTGATATTCAGCCCAAACTCTGTATGCCAGTGGGCTCCCCAACCTTGTTCCTACCAGCTACCAAGTGCTTAATTCGGGGAACATGGAAAGTAACATGTTTTTCACAAAGAAACATATTTCATTAAACTGTTGACAGCTCTGTTGGACTAAGTAATGAAGGAGAGGAGATGGAAACGCACAGTGGTGAGATATTCTGTAGCTAACGGTAACCTAATGTGTCACCCTGTTACTAGGCTATTCAAAATCAAATTCCCTGTTACTAGGCTATTCAAAATCAAATACAAATGCCCTATTACTAGGCTATTCAAAATGGAATACAAATTCACTATAATTGTAGGCCAACTCTAAGCCGCCCTGCACAATCAATGAACCAACAGCATCGCCTAGGCCTATACGTTCTCTCCCAATGAACCAACAGCATCACCTAGGCCTATACGTTCTCTCCCAATGAACCAACAGCATGGCCTAGACCTATACGTTCTCTCCCAATGAACCAACAGCATGGCCTGGGCCTATACCTTCTCTCCCAATGAACCAACAGCATCACCTAGACCTATACGTTCTCTCCCAATGAACCAACAGCATCACCTAGGCCTATACGTTCTCTCCCAATGAACCAACAGCATGGCCTAGACCTATACGTTCTCTCCCAGTGAACCAACAGCATCACCTAGACCTATACGTTCTCTCCCAGTGAACCAACAGCATCACCTAGACCTATACGTTCTCTCCCAATGAACCAACAGCATCACCTAGACCTATACGTTCTCTCCCAGTGAACCAACAGCATCGCCTAGGCCTATACGTTCTCTCCCAGTGAACAAACAGCATCGCCTAGGCCTATACGTTCTCTCCCAGTGAACCAACAGCATCGCCTAGGCCTATACGTTCTCTCCCAATGAACCAACAGCATCACCTAGGACTATACGTTCTCTCCCAATGAACCAACAGCATGGCCTAGACCTATACGTTCTCTCCCAATGAACCAACAGCATGGCCTGGGCCTATACCTTCTCTCCCAATGAACCAACAGCATCACCTAGACCTATACGTTCTCTCCCAATGAACCAACAGCATCACCTAGGCCTATACGTTCTCTCCCAATGAACCAACAGCATGGCCTAGACCTATACGTTCTCTCCCAGTGAACCAACAGCATCACCTAGACCTATACGTTCTCTCCCAGTGAACCAACAGCATCACCTAGACCTATACGTTCTCTCCCAATGAACCAACAGCATCGCCTAGGCCTATACGTTCTCTCCCAGTGAACCAACAGCATCGCCTAGGCCTATACGTTCTCTCCCAGTGAACCAACAGCATCGCCTAGGCCTATACGTTCTCTCCCAGTGAACCAACAGCATCGCCTAGGCCTATACGTTCTCTCCCAGTGAACCAACAGCATCGCCTAGGCCTATACGTTCTCTCCCAATGAACCAACAGCATCACCTAGGCCTATACGTTCTCTCCCAGTGAACCAACAGCATCACCTAGGCCTATACATTCTCTCCCAATGAACCAACAGCATCGCCTAGGCCTATACGTTCTCTCCCAATGAACCAACAGCATCGCCTAGGCCTATACGTTCTCTCCCAATGAACCAACAGCATGGCCTAGGCCTATACGTTCTCTCCCAGTGAACCAACAGCATGGCCTAGACCTATACATTCTCTCCCAATGAACCAACAGCATCACCTAGGCCTATACGTTCTCTCCCAATGAACCAACAGCATGGCCTAGGCCTATACGTTCTCTCCCAGTGAACCAACAGCATCACCTAGACCTATACGTTCTCTCCCAATGAACCAACAGCATCGCCTAGGCCTATACGTTCTCTCCCAATGAACCAACAGCATCGCCTAGGCCTATACGTTCTCTCCCAATGAACCAACAGCATCGCCTAGGCCTATACGTTCTCTCCCAATGAACCAACAGCATCGCCTAGACCTATACGTTCTCTCCCAATGAACCAACAGCATCGCCTAGGCCTATACGTTCTCTCCCAGTGAACCAACAGCATCGCCTAGGCCTATACGTTCTCTCCCAATGAACCAACAGCATCGCCTAGACCTATACGTTCTCTCCCAATGAACCAACAGCATCGCCTAGGCCTATACGTTCTCTCCCAATGAACCAACAGCATCGCCTAGGCCTATACGTTCTCTCCCAATGGACCAACAGCATCGCCTAGGCCTATACGTTCTCTCCCAATGAACCAACAGCATCGCCTAGACCTATACGTTCTCTCCCAATGAACCAACAGCATCGCCTAGGCCTATACGTTCTCTCCCAATGAACCAACAGCATCGCCTAGGCCTATACGTTCTCTCCCAATGAACCAACAGCATCGCCTAGACCTATACGTTCTCTCCCAATGAACCAACAGCATCGCCTAGGCCTATACGTTCTCTCCCAATGAACCAACAGCATCGCCTAGACCTATACGTTCTCTCCCAATGAACCAACAGCATCGCCTAGGCCTATACGTTCTCTCCCAATGAACCAACAGCATCGCCTAGGCCTATACGTTCTCTCCCAATGAACCAACAGCATCACCTAGGCCTATACGTTCTCTCCCAGTGAACCAACAGCATCGCCTAGACCTATACGTTCTCTCCCAATGAACCAACAACATCGCCTAGGCCTATACTTTCTCTCCCAATGAACCAACAGCATCGCCTAGGCCTATACGTTCTCTCCCAATGAACCAACAGCATCGCCTAGGCCTATACGTTCTCTCCCAATGAACCAACAGCATCGCCTAGGCCTATACGTTCTCTCCCAATGAACCAACAGCATCACCTAGACCTATACGTTCTCTCCCAATGAACCAACAGCATCGCCTAGGCCTATACGTTCTCTCCCAATGAACCAACAGCATCGCCTAGGCCTATACGTTCTCTCCCAATGAACCAACAGCATCGCCTAGACCTATACGTTCTCTCCCAATGAACCAACAGCATCGCCTAGGCCTATACGTTCTCTCCCAATGAACCAACAGCATCGCCTAGACCTATACGTTCTCTCCCAATGAACCAACCGCATCGCCTAGGCCTATACGTTCTCTCCCAATGAACCAACAGCATCGCCTAGGCCTATACGTTCTCTCCCAATGAACCAACAGCATCACCTAGGCCTATACGTTCTCTCCCAGTGAACCAACAGCATCGCCTAGACCCCTTATCTTAGCTCATTGGTCACCATAGCAGCACCCACCCGTAGTCTGCGCTCCAGCAGGCATATCTCACTGGTCATTCCCAAAGCCAACACCTCCTTTGGCCGCCATTCCTTCCAGTTCTCTGCTGCCAATGACTGGAACGAATTGCAAAAATCTCTGAAGCTGGAGACTCTTATCTCCCTCAATAACTTTAAGCATCAGTTGTCAGAGCACCTTACCGATCACTGCACCTGTACACAGCCCATCTGAAATTAGCCCACCCAACTACCTCATCCCTATATTGTTATTTATTTTGCTCTTTTGCACCCCAGTATCTCTATTTGCACATCATCTCTTGCACATCTAGCATTCCAGTGTTAATACTATTGTAATTATTCTGCACTATAGCCTATTTATTGCCTTACCTCCATAACTTGCTACATTTGCACACACTGTATATATATTTTCTGTTATATTTCTGACTTTGTTTTTTTTACCCCATATGTAACTCTGTGTTGTTTTTATTGCACTACTTTGCTTTATCTTGGCCAGGTCGCAGTTGTAAATGAGAACCTGTTCTCAACTGGCTTACCTGGTTAAATAAAGGTGAAATAAAAAAATAAAAATAAAAATACGTTCTCTCCCAATGAACCAACAGCATCGCCTAGGCCTATACGTTCTCTCCCAATGAACCAACAGCATCGCCTAGGCCTATACGTTCTCTCCCAATGAACCAACAGCATCGCCTAGGCCTATACGTTCTCTCCCAATGAACCAACAGCATGGCCTAGGCCTATAAGTTCTCTCCCAGTGAACCAACAGCATGGCCTAGACCTATACATTCTCTCCCAATGAACCAACAGCATCACCTAGGCCTATATGTTCTCTCCCAATGAACCAACAGCATGGCCTAGGCCTATACGTTATCTCCCAGTGAACCAACAGCATCACCTAGACCTATACGTTCTCTCCCAATGAACCAACAGCATCGCCTAGGCCTATACGTTCTCTCCCAATGAACCAACAGCATCGCCTAGGCCTATACGTTCTCTCCCAATGAACCAACAGCATCGCCTAGGCCTATACGTTCTCTCCCAATGAACCAACAGCATCGCCTAGACCTATACGTTCTCTCCCAATGAACCAACAGCATCGCCTAGGCCTATACGTTCTCTCCCAATGAACCAACAGCATCGCCTAGGCCTATACGTTCTCTCCCAATGAACCAACAGCATCGCCTAGACCTATACGTTCTCTCCCAATGAACCAACAGCATCGCCTAGGCCTATACGTTCTCTCCCAATGAACCAACAGCATCGCCTAGACCTATACGTTCTCTCCCAATGAACCAACAGCATCGCCTAGGCCTATACGTTCTCTCCCAATGAACCAACAGCATCGCCTAGGCCTATACGTTCTCTCCCAATGAACCAACAGCATCACCTAGGCCTATACGTTCTCTCCCAGTGAACCAACAGCATCGCCTAGACCTATACGTTCTCTCCCAATGAACCAACAGCATCGCCTAGGCCTATACGTTCTCTCCCAATGAACCAACAGCATCGCCTAGGCCTATACGTTCTCTCCCAATGAACCAACAGCATCGCCTAGGCCTATACGTTCTCTCCCAATGAACCAACAGCATCGCCTAGGCCTATACGTTCTCTCCCAATGAACCAACAGCATCGCCTAGGCCTATACGTTCTCTCCCAATGAACCAACAGCATCACCTAGACCTATACGTTCTCTCCCAATGAACCAACAGCATCGCCTAGGCCTATACGTTCTCTCCCAGTGAACCAACAGCATGGCCTAGACCTATACGTTCTCTCCCAATGAACCAACAGCATCGCCTAGGCCTATACGTTCTCTCCCAATGAACGAACAGCATGGCCTAGACCTATACGTTCTCTCCCAATGAACCAACAGCATCACCTAGACCTATACGTTCTCTCCCAATGAACCAACAGCATGGCCTAGGCCTATACGTTCTCTCCCAATGAACCAACAGCATCGCCTAGGCCTATACGTTCTCTCCCAATGAACCAACAGCATCGCCTAGGCCTATACGTTCTCTCCCAATGAACCAACAGCATCGCCTAGGCCTATACGTTCTCTCCCAGACTCATGGATAGAAAGTTTGCATCGTAGCAGAAGGGAACCAGTCCATCCAATATGCATAATGATACAGTCAACACTCTTATGGTGATTACTAGAATGAGTTTAATTCTGGATTATAGGCTAGACCAATTAAAGACGTCTTAAATCCGTTTTATTTTGTATTTTTTATTTCCCGCGGTGCATAATATGCTGTAGGCTGTGTATTGAATAACGAACAGCACAATCATTATATTAATTCCATTTTTTTTTCAGGCTTGGGCTCATATACGTGAAAATGTATGCACACATGACTGTAAGTCGCTTTGGATAAAAGCGTCTGCTAAATGGCATATTATTATTATTATTATAATTATTATAATTATTATAATTATTATTATTATTATATATAAGCCTATGTGTATTCACCAGCTCTATTATGTGAATGGGTGTTTTGAATGAATCATCACCTTAGAAAGCGCTGTCCATTTTGTTTTGTTTGGCTTAGACACAACATCCACAACCACCGTGTTTTCCACTCAGTTTCAACCTGCTGTTGAACTTCTTTCTTCAAATTGATCGATCACAGCGAGGCGAGTTTTATAAGCACAATATGCTACTGTTTTGATGATAAGTGTTTGATGTGATTTTCGATTGCGTTGATGTCAGTGTGGTTAGAGGGACAATAGAGCCCTGAGTACCAGGCCATTAGGACCTGATGGTTAGAGGGACAATAGAGCCCTGAGTACCAGGCCATTAGGACCTGATGGTTAGAGGGACAATAGAGCCCTGAGTACCAGGCCATTAGGACCTGATGGTTAGAGGGACAATAGAGCCCTGAGTACCAGGCCATTAGGACCTGATGGTTAGAGGGCCAATAGAGCCCTGAGTACCAGGCCATTAGGACCTGATGGTTAGAGGGCCAATAGAGCCCTGAGTACCAGGCCATTAGGACCTGATGGTTAGAGGGCCAATAGAGCCCTGAGTACCAGGCCATTAGGACCTGATGGTTAGAGGGCCAATAGAGCCCTGAGTACCAGGCCATTAGGACCTGATGGTTAGAGGGCCAATAGAGCCCTGAGTACCAGGCCATTAGGACCTGATGGTTAGAGGGCCAATAGAGCCCTGAGTACCAGGCCATTAGGACCTGATGGTTAGAGGGCCAATAGAGCCCTGAGTACCAGGCCATTAGGACCTGATGGTTAGAGGGACAATAGAGCCCTGAGTACCAGGCCATTAGGACCTGATGGTTAGAGGGACAATAGAGCCCTGAGTACCAGGCCATTAGTGAGTTGGATACTACCAACGCATGTCCAGAGTAGATACGTGGAATTTTACATGACTCATGACTGCCAGGGTAATACGTCCTGGCAGTGCTGGTCCTCTGTAGCTCAATTGGTAGAGCATGTCGCTTGTAACGCCAGGGTAGTGGGTTCGATCCCCGGGACCACCCATACGTAAAAATGTATGCACACATGACTGTAAGTCGCTTTGGATAAAAGCGTCTGCTAAATGGCATATTATTATTATTATTATTATTATTATTATTATACGGTCACCACAACAGCTTTATATGGTCTCCATAATGTATTTTTAAATGGCAGTAGAGCATTGCGACTTGCTGAGGGAATTGAACTTGATCTTATATCTGGTTTTACGTGACCGATAATATATAATCAAATATATTTTACAGTAGTCGTGATGTTCTTCAGCTGGATGGGACATGGGCTCGGGGGAAGGCGCTCTACAGTAATGCACCTAATTTGCTATTGTTCCGTTTCTGTGGTAATAAGTGCGGACGGCTGTCGGATTCAGGAACGTCACGCCATGTGAGCTCTCCTCTCCTGCGGTCCTCTCCTCCGGTGCGCTCCTCCCGCCTGACTCAGGCTTTCCATTCCTACCCTCTCCTCTCCTCCACCCCTCTCCTCTCCTCTCCACCCCTCTCCTCCACCTCTCTCCTCTCCTCCACCCCTCTCCTCCACCCCTCTCCTCTCCTCCACCCCTCTCCTCTTCTCCACCTCTCTCCTCTCCTCCACCCCTCTCCTCTTCTCCACCTCTCTCCTCTCCTCCACCCCTCTCCTCCACCCCTCTCCTCTCCTCCACCCCTCTCCTCTCCTCCACCCCTCTCCTCTTCTCCACCTCTCTCCTCTCCTCCACCCCTCTCCTCTTCTCCACCTCTCTCCTCTTCTCCACCTCTCTCCTCTCCTCCACCCCTCTCCTCTCCTCCACCCCTCTCCTCTCCTCCACCCCTCTCCTCTTCTCCACCTCTCTCCTCTCCTCCACCCCTCTCCTCTTCTCCACCTCTCTCCTCTTCTCCACCTCTCTCCTCTCCTCCACCCCTCTTCTCTTCTCCACCCCTCTCCTCTCCTCCACCCCTCTCCTCTTCTCCACCTCTCTCCTCTCCTTCACCCCTCTCCTCTTCTCCACCTCTCTCCTCTCCTCCACCCCTCTCCTCTCCTCCACCTCTCTCCTCTCCTCCACCTCTCTCCTCTTCTCCACCCCTCCCCTCTCATCTTCTCCACCCCTCTCCTCTCCTCCACCTCTCTCCTCTCCTCCACCCCTCTTCTCTCCTCCACCCCTCTCCTCTCCTCCACCCCTCTCCTCCACTCCTCTCTTCTTCTCCACCCCTCTCCTCTCCTCCCATCCTCCCCTCTCCTCTTCTCCATCCTCCCCTCTCCTCTCCTCCACCCCTCTCTTCTCCTCCACCCCACCCCTCTCCTCTCCTCCACCCCTCTCCTCTCCTCCACCCCTCTCCTCTTCTCCACCCCTCTCCTCCACCCCTCTCCTCCACCCCTATCCTCTCCTCCACCCCTATCCTCTCCTCCACCCCTCTCCTATCCTCCACCCCTCTCCTATCCTCCACCCCTCTCCTCTCCACCACCCCTCTCCTCTCCACCCCTCTGCTATCCTCCACCCCTCTCCTCTTCTCCAACCCACCCCTCTCCTCTCCTCCACCCCTCTCCTCTTCTCCACCCCTCTCCTATCCTCCACCCCTCTCCTATCCTCCACCCCTCTCCTCTTCTCCACCCCTCTCCTCTCCTCCACCCCTCTCCTCTCCCCCACCCCTCTCCTCTCCTCGTCACTCCCCCCACTCCCTCTCTCTTCCAATCTTCCTCCTATCCTCCTCCTTTTCTCTCTCACTCCTGCATTGAGTCTGACTCTGTGTTAGTGTGATGGAGTCAGGAGTCTGGCTCTGTGTTAGTGTGATGGAGTCAGGAGTCTGGCTCTGTGGTGGAGTGGTGGAGTCAGGAGTCTGGCTCTGTGGTGGAGTGGTGGAGTCAGGAGTCTGGCTCTGTGGTGGAGTGGTGGAGTCAGGGCTAGGCAGGGCCGGGCTAGGAAGGCAACCCAGTCAGAAACAATCACAGAGCAGGAGAGGAGAGGGGGAGTTGTGAGGGGAGGAGGAGAGAGGAGAGGGGGAGTTGTGAGGGGAGAAGGAGAGGGGGAGTTGTGAGGGGAGGAGGAGAGAGGAGAGGGGGAGTTGTGAGGGGAGGAGAAGAGAGGAGAGGAGAGGGGAAGTTGTGAGGGGAGGGGGAGTTGTGAGGGGAGGAGGAGTTGTGAGGGGAGGAGACGAGAGGAGAGGGGGAGTTGTGAGGGGAGGAGGAGAGGGGGAGTTGTGAGGGGAGGAGACGAGAGGAGAGGGGGATTTGTGAGGGGAGGGGGAGAGGGGGAGTTGTGAGGGGAGGAGGAGAGGGGGAGTTGTGAGGGGAGGAGACGAGAGGAGAGGGGGAGTTGTGAGGGGAGGAGAAGAGAGGAGAGGGGGAGTTGTGAGGGGAAAACAGGGAACAGGTGATGTTAAGTCCCTGCCATTGTAGACAATAGCTCCCCCTGCAGTTCAGGAGGCAGTATGAAAGACTGTTGTTCAGAAGTAGTGTGTACATGTTTATCCTTGTGTGTGTGTGTGTGTGTGTGTGTGTGTGTGTGTGTGTGTGCGTGTCTGCTGTGTGTGTGTGGCTATCCCAGTGGAGGCTACTGAGTGGAGGACGGCTCTTAATAATGGCTGGAATGGAGTCAATGGAATGGTATGAAACACATCAAACATGTGGTTTCCATATGGTTGATGCCATTCCATTGACTCCATTCCAGCCATTATAATGAGCCGTCCTCCCCTCAGCAGCCTCCACTGGTCTATCCATGCAAAGCCCTAACCCTCTCTCTCTCTCTCTTAGCCTTGGATACTGGTATGGGTGTAACGGTGTATGCCGGCCTGGTGGGGGCGGTGTTACTCTGTGTGGTGCTGGTGCTGTGTGTGGGGGTGTTGGCATACCGACGCAACTGTTGCCATCTCCACGGCGATATCACTGACTCCTCCTCCGCCCTCACCGCCGCCTTCCACCCCGGCAACTACAAACCACCCAGACAGGGTGAGTCACTGTTGTTATGTGTTCTTCTTCTTCTCCTCTTCCTCCTCCTCCTCCTCCTCCTCTTCCTCCTCCTCCTCCTTCTTCTCCTCTTCCTCCTCCTCCTCCTTCTTCTCCTCCTTCTTCTCCTCCTCCTCCTCCTCCTCCTCCTCGCCATTCTACTGCCTTTCCTCCTACAGTCTTTGATCTTCAAGTAAACATTATCTATCAATACTTTTTTTTTTTACAATACCGAACATACACATACAAACGACAGCATGCAGACGCACACAAACATCAACGACATCACCCCTGCCCAGACCCACCTGCTCACACCCCCCCATCTCCAGCGCCAGCATCACTCTCCGCCACATGGCCTCAAACTGCACCATTTTGTTTCTCTCTGTTGCCCACGCACTTTCAATATTTAAATAATAAAGCATTTGATCTTTCCATTGTGTTAACGATGGAGGATTGGTTGATTTCCAGTTTTTAAGTATAAATTTTTTCAAGATGATTGATGAGAAAAGTATCGTCCAACCCATTTGGTATCTCACTGCACCCTCATATGCCATGTCTTGAAGTATGCAGACAGACGGATTAAAAGTACATTTACATAGTAATACTTCTAACAGCCAACTTTCTGCCCATAACTTTTGGACTTTACAAAATTCCCAGAAGGCATGGACTATTGAGTCATTGTTAGTTTTACACTTAAGACATGACTCTGCCGTTATGCTGTAGAACTGATGAATTTTGTCTCTTGTATAATACATTCTATACATTAGTTTATACTGGATTAACTGTCATTTCATTAGTTATGTTCCAGCATTCCCTCCATCTTGTGCCAACATCAGTTATTTTTAAATCTTTAAATAGTTTATATTTTTTTCTAAGAGGTTGTCAGTTGGATCGGCTCTCTGCAAGGGTTTGTATATCTTACCTTTCATATGAATATCATTTTCTGACTCAAATAGGATTCCCTCAAGATTGCTCTGATGTCCAAAACATTTCAAATTGAAATCTTGTGATATTAAACTTTTAAGTTGCATGTATTTGAAAATGTCTTCATGGGTCAGTCCAAAATTGCTTTTTAATTCTGTCATGGAAATTAATGTATTTCCTGTTACCAAGTCATTTACGGTGTCTATGCCTTTAGTTTTCCATGTGGACCAATTTATTGGTGAATTCTGAAAAGCTAACCGAGGATTGTTCCATAGGGTTGTGTTTTTAGGGAGTGATATCGGTTCTTGTAGAATACGTTTCATTTCCTTCCATATTGTTATAGTGTTCTTAACTAGGAAGTTGTTAATGTTCTTAGCTTTATCCTTAGAAAATAAACACGTACAAAGATTCTGGGGATGAGCATGTGACTCTTTAATATGTTACCCATTGTTTCTCTTTAGTGCATTGAACTATATGTCACAAGTAAAAGCCTTGGGTAGCGAGTTGATACAATTCCAAACCTGGAAAGTTAAAACCACGCTAAGACTTAGGAAGATGTAAAACTTCCCTTTCTATTCTATGAATTGTATTTGTCCATATAAAGTCTGTAATGGCCGAGTATACTTTAAAGAATGTCTTCAGTGGGGTGATTGGTATTATCAAGAATAAATATACAAAACTTTGGGAGCCATGCCATTCTGAAGACGTTTATTCTACCTGTAAGATTTATGGGGAGATTATTCCATTTAATTATATCTGTTTTCATGTTGTTGAGTAATGGGATAAAGTTATTTTTGTTGTTTGTTGTTGTTTGTTGTTGTTTGTTGTTGTTTATTAAGCATCCTAAGTATTTAATATTTGTTGTGTTATGTTGTTACTTATTAAAACATTGAGTTATTTTTTATTTTTTCATTTTCCACGTTAATTTCCTGAGTATTCTGAAAATATTTTTAGCAAAACGTGCCATTGAGTTTTCAATATTGGTCAGGAGATCATCTGCAAAATAAGTTTAGTTGATATTCAAGTTTACCAATACGTTTGGATCCTGTCTAATTCTTTCTGCAAGCGGTTCAATTGTCAGGACATCCCTCTCTAAAGCAACTTCATCAGATAATGTATTATTTGTGTATATTTTTGCTTCAGGACATTTGTACAATATTTTTATTAAATTCATTATGTCAGCTTGAAAGTTGAAAGCTTCCAAAGTTTTGAATAGAAAAGGCCATTCAAGACGGTCAAAAGCCTTTTTCGACATAAACAGCCATTACTGATCAATCTATCTTGTTTTTTAGCGTATTGTATTAAACTGAAACATGTTCTTGTATTTGTTAATAAGTGTCTATTTTTAATGAAGCCTGTTTGATTGTATCAAGTCTGGTAAGACTTTTGCCGTTCTATTATTATTTTATTTACAAAAGTTATTAAAATGATGAGTCTATAATCAGCAGGGTTTTAATATATACTGAACAAAAATATAAACGCAACATGCAACAATTTCAACGTTTTTACAGTGCATATAAGGAAATCAGTCAATTGAAATAAATCCATTAGGCCCTAATCTATGGATTTCACATGACTGGGAATACAGATATGTATCTGTTGGCGACATCGGCGTGGATCAGAAAACCAGTCAGTATCTGGTGTGACCACCATTTGCCTCATGCAGCGCGACACATCTCCTTCGCATGGAGTTGATCAGGCTGTTGATTGTCACTTGTGGAATGTTGTCCCACTCCTCTTCAATGGCTGTGCAAAGCTGCTGGATATTGGCGGGAACTGGAACACGCTGTCGTACACGTCGATCCAGAGCATCCCAAACATGCTCAATGGGTGACATGTCTGGTGAGTATGCAGGCCATGGAAGAACTGGGACATTTTCAGCTTCCAGGAATTGTGTACAGATCCTTGCGACATGGGGCCGTGCATTATCATGCTGAAACATGGGGTGATGGCGGCGGATGAATGGCACGACAATGGGCCTCAGGATCTCGTCACAGTATCTCTGTGCATTCAAATTGCTATCAATAAAATGCAGTTGTGTTCGTTGTCCGTAGCTTATGCCTGCCCATACCATAACCCCACCGCCACCATTGGGAACTCTGTTCACAACGTTGACATCAGCAAACTGCTCGCCCACACAACGCCGTACACGTGGTCTGCTGTTGTGAGGCCGGTTGGACGTACTGCCAAATTCTCTAAAATGACGTTGGAGGTGGCTTATGGTAGAGAAATGAACATTCAATTATCTGGCAACAGCTCTGGTGGACATTCCTGAAGTCAGCATACCATTTTCACATTCCTTGAAAACTTAAGACATCTGTGAAATTGTGTTGTGTGACAAAACTGCACATTTTAGAGTGGCCTTTTATTGTCCCCAGCACAAGGTGCACCTGTGTAATGGTCATGCTGTTTAATCAGCTTCTTGATATGCCACACCTGTCAGTTTGATGAATTATCTTTGCAAAGGAGAAATGCTCACTAACAAGGATGTAAACAAATTTGTGGCCAAAATTTGAGAGAAATAAGCTTTTTGTGCGTATGGGAAAATGTCTGGGATCTTTTATTTCAGCTCATGAAACATTGGACCAACACTTTACATGTTGCATTTATATTTTTGTTCAGTGTACTTTCTGTCTCTGTCTTGGTCTCTTCTAATTTAAAAAGATCACCTTTTGATGTTTTCTTGATCTCCTCTCTCTCCTCCTCCTCCTCTCTCCTCCTCCTCCTCTCTCTCCCCATCCTCCTCTCTCTCCTCCTCCTCCTCTCTCTCCTCCTCCTCCTCTCTCTCTCCACATCCTCCTCTCTCTCCTCCTCCTCCTCTCTCTCCACATCCTCCTCTCTCTCCTCCTCCTCCTCTCTCTCCACATCCTCCTCTCTCTCCTCCTCCTCCTCTCTCTCTCCTCCTGCAGACAACCCTCACCTCCTCCACCCCTCTGCGCCCCCGGACCTGACAGCCACAGCGGGTACCTTCAGGGGTCCCCTCTTCTCCCTGCAGCAGGGTGCCAACGATGGCCACCACGAGATCCCCATGACAACCTCTCCCCTGCTGGACCCCTTTCCCAGCCTCAAGATCAAGGTGTGTGTGTGTGTGTGTCTGTGTCTGTGTCTGTGTCTGTGTCTGTGTCTGTGTCTGTGTGTGTGTGTGTGTGTGTGTGTGTGTGTGTGCGCGCGTGTGTGTGTGTGTGTGTGTGTCTGTGTCTGTGTCTGTGTGAATGCAGATCACTCAAATGTATTTATAAAGCCATTTTAATATCAGCGGTTGTCAAAGTGCTTTACAGTAACCTGGTCTGGACCCCAAGTATAAGCAGAGACACACTGGCAAACAACAAGTGTTCACAATGTATGGTTTAATAGTCATATTGGTGTATGGTGTAATAGCCATATTTGGTGTATGGTGTAATAGTCATATCGGTGTATGGTGTAATAGCCATATTTGGTGTATGGTGTAATAGTCATTTTGGTGTATGGTGCAATAGTCATATCGGTGTATGGTGCAATAGTCATATTGGTGTATGGTGTAATAGTCATATTAGTGTATGGTGTAATAGTCATATCGGTGTATGGTGCAATAGTCATTTTGGTGTATGGTGTAGTAGTCACATTTTGTGTATGGTGCAATAGTCATATCGGTGTATGGTGTAATAGTCATATCGGTGTATGGTGTAATAGTCATATTGGTGTATGGTGCAATAGTCACATTTTGTGTATGGTGCAATAGTCATATTGGTGTATGGTGTAATAGCCATATTTGGTGTATGGTGTAATAGTCATATCGGTGTATGGTGTAATAGTCACATTTTGTGAATGGTGCAATAGTCATATCGGTGTATGGTGTAATAGTCATATCGGTGTATGGTGTAATAGTCATATTGGTGTATGGTGCAATAGTCACATTTTGTGTATGGTGCAATAGTCATATTGGTGTATGGTGTAATAGCCATATTTGGTGTATGGTGTAATAGTCATTTTGGTGTATGGTGCAATAGTCATATCGGTGTATGGTGCAATAGTCATATTGGTGTATGGTGTAATAGTCATATTAGTGTATGGTGTAATAGTCATATCGGTGTATGGTGCAATAGTCATTTTGGTGTATGGTGCAATAGTCATATTGGTGTATGGTGCAATAGTCATATCGGTGTATGGTGTAATAGTCATATTGGTGTATGGTGTAATAGTAATATTGGTGTATGGTGTAATAGTCATTTTGGTGTATGGTGTAATAGTCATTTTGGTGTATGGTGTAATAGCCATATTTGGTGTATGGTGTAATAGTCATATTGGTGTATGGTGCAATAGTCATATCGGTGTATGGTGTAATAGTCACATTGGTGTATGGTGCAATAGTCATATTGGTGTATGGTGTAATAGTCATATTGGTGTATGGTGTAATAGTCATTTTGGTGTATGGTGTAATAGTCATTTTGGTGTATGGTGTAATAGCCATATTTGGTGTATGGTGTAATAGTCATTTTGGTGTATGGTGTAATAGTCACATTGGTGAATGGTGTAATAGTCATATTGGTGTATGGTGTAATAGTCATTTTGGTGTATGGTGCAATAGTCATATCGGTGTATGGTGTAATAGTCATATCGGTGTATGGTGTTATAGTCATATTGGTGTATGGTGTAATAGTCATATTGATGTATGGTGTAATAGTCATATTGGTGTATGGTGTAATAGTCATTTTGGTGTATGGTGTAATAGTCATATTGGTGTATGGTGTAATAGCCATATTGGTGTATGGTGTAATAGTCCTTTTGGTGTATGGTGTAATAGTCATTTTGGTGTATGGTGTAATAGCCATATTTGGTGTATGGTGTAATAGTCATTTTGGTGTATGGTGTAATAGTCACATTGGTGTATGGTGTAATAGTCATATTGGTGTATGGTGTAATAGTCATTTTGGTGTATGGTGTAATAGTCATATTGGTGTATGGTGTAATAGTCATTTTGGTGTATGGTGTAATAGTCACATTGGTGTATGGTGCAATAGTCATATTGGTGTATGGTGTAATAGCCATATTTGGTGTATGGTGTAATAGTCATTTTGGTGTATGGTGTAATAGTCACATTGGTGTATGGTGTAATAGTCATATTGGTGTATGGTGTAATAGTCATTTTGGTGTATGGTGTAATAGTCATATTGGTGTATGGTGTAATAGTCATTTTGGTGTATGGTGTAATAGCCACATTGGTGTATGGTGCAATAGTCATATTGGTGTATGGTGTAATAGTCATTTTGGTGTATGGTGTAATAGTCATATTGGTGTATGGTGTAATAGTCATTTTGGTGTATGGTGTAATAGTCACATTGGTGTATGGTGCAATAGTCATATTGGTGTATGGTGTAATAGCCATATTTGGTGTATGGTGTAATAGTCATTTTTGTGTATGGTGTAATAGCCATATTTGGTGTATGGTGTAATAGTCATTTTGGTGTATGGTGTAATAGTCACATTGGTGTATGGTGTAATAGTCACATTGGTGTATGGTGTAATAGTCACATTGGTGTATGGTGTAATAGCCATATTTGGTGTATGGTGTAATAGTCATTTTGGTGTATGGTGTAATAGCCATATTTGGTGTATGGTGTAATAGTCATTTTGGTGTATGGTGTAATAGTCACATTGGTGTATGGTGTAATAGCCATATTTGGTGTATGGTGTAATAGTCATTTTGGTGTATGGTGTAATAGCCATATTTGGTGTATGGTGTAATAGTCATTTTGGTGTATGGTGTAATAGTCATTTTGGTGTATGGTGTAATAGTTATTTTGGTGTATGGTGTAATAGCCATATATTTTGTGTATGGTGTAATAGTCATTTTGGTGTATGGTGTAATAGTCACATTGGTGTATGGTGTAATAGCCATATTTGTGTATGGTGTATGTATGGTTTATATTTCTAAACTCATACAAAGGAATCAAAGCTAGTTCTAATTCAAAACATGTAATAATAATTAGCCAACATCAGTTAGCAAGCTCTTCATCAGGGTTTGACTTTTTATTTTATTTTAAACTTAATCATTCAGTAAGTTAACCATAGACATTAAAACCAGTAGAGCGTGATAGCGCTGATGTCCTCCTATGGAAAACTCCCGATGGCGCATGAAGCCGGATGTATTTGACATTTGAAACGCGACACACTGCTGAATGGGGCTGAATGGCACCAAAAAAGGATCATGGTGAAAGTGGCCGTAACTAGCAAAGGATCATGGTCAATGTAGTTGTTTTCATCCTGCCTGAGAG
>NW_028159786.1:0-20000 GCF_964263955.1 Coregonus lavaretus | reverse complement strand
CTCTCTCTCTCCCCTCTCTCCTCTCTCTCTCTCTCCCCTCTCTCCTCTCTCTCGCTCTCTCTCCTCTCCCCTCTCTCCTCTCTCTCTCTCTCCTCTCTCTCCTCTCCCTCTCTCCTCTCTCTCCTCTCTCTCTCTCCCCTCTCTCCTCTCTCTCGCTCTCTCTCCTCTCCCCGCTCTCCTCTCTCTCTCTCTCTCTCCTCTCTCTCTCTCTCTCCCCTCTCCTCTCTCTCCTCTCTCTCTCTCTCTCTCCCCTCTCCCCTCTCTCTCCCCTCTCTCTCTCCCCTCTCCCCTCTCCCCTCTCCTCTCTCTCTCTCCCCTCTCCTCTCTCTCTCTCCTCTCTCTCCCCTCTCCCCTCTCCCCTCTCTCTCCCCTCTCTCTCTCTCTCTCTCTCCTCTCTCTCTCTCCCCTCTCTCCTCTCTCTCCAGGTGTGAGTCTGTTGGTTCCACCAGGTACTATTCCTCAGGGGAAGTTCTATGAGATGTACCTCATCATCAACAAGTGGGAGAAAACTACGTAAGTCTACAAAAACACACACACACACACTGGTCAAAAGTAGTGCACTAGGGAATAGGCTGCCATTTGGGACGTGGGCATTTTAAAGTTGATCTTGATTTTCAGTTCATAACTGCTCTATGACATATTTGACTGTAAAGTTCATCAGTTTGGAGTTAAGTGAAATGACTGTCTGCATTTAGGGTTAAAGTCTCAAGTGTTGAAAGCCAATTTAGTTGCTGAAGGATGTTGAATTGTTATGGTAAACAGACATTGAAAAATAAACTCCAGCACACTCGTATACTCTGTGTGGCTTCTAGGTTACCATCTAGCAGTGAGACAGTGTTATTAACATGTTATTACCATATATTACCATCTAGCAGCGAGACAGTGTTATTACTATGTGTTATTAACATGTTATTAATGTTATTACAACATGTTATTACCATATATTACTCTGTGGTCCTCTGTAGCTCAACTCTGTAGCTCAACTGGTAGAGCACGGCGCTTGTAACGCCAAGGTAGTGGGTTCGATCCCCGGGACCACCCATACACAAAAATGTATGCACGCATGACTGTAAGTCGCTTTGGATAAAAGCGTCTGCTAAATGGCATATTATTATTATTATTATTATATTACTCTAGGTTACCATCTAGCAGCGAGACAGTGTTATTACTATGTGTTATTAACATGTTATTACCATATATTACTCTAGGTTACCGTCTAGCAGCGAGACAGTGTTATTACTATGTGTTATTAACATGTTATTATCATATATTACTCTAGGTTACCGTCTAGCAGCGAGACAGTGTTATTACTATGTGTTATTAACATGTTATTACCATATATTACTCTAGGTTACCATCTAGCAGCGAGACAGTGTTATTACTATGTGTTATTAACATGTTATTACCATATATTACTCTAGGTTACCATCTAGCAGCGAGACAGTGTTATTACTATGTGTTATTAACATGTTATTACCATATATTACTCTAGGTTACCATCTAGCAGCGAGACAGTGTTATTACTATGTGTTATTAACATGTTATTACCATATATTACTCTAGGTTACCATCTAGCAGCGAGACAGTGTTATTACTATGTGTTATTAACATGTTATTACTATATATTACTCTAGGTTACCGTCTAGCAGCGAGACAGTGTTATTACTATGTGTTATTAACATGTTATTACCATATATTACACTAGGTTACCGTCTGGCGGCGAGACAGTGTTATTACTGTGTGTTATTAACATATTATTACTATATATTACTTTAGGTTACCGTCTAGCAGCGAGACAGTGTTATTACTATGTGTTATTAACATGTTATTACCATATATTACTCTAGGTTACCATCTAGCAGCGAGACAGTGTTATTACTATGTGTTATTAACATGTTATTACCATATATTACTCTAGGTTACCATCTAGCAGCGAGACAGTGTTATTACTATGTGTTATTAACATGTTATTACCATATATTACTCTAGGTTACCATCTAGCAGCGAGACAGTGTTATTACTATGTGTTATTAACATGTTATTACCATATATTACTCTAGGTTACCATCTAGCAGCGAGACAGTGTTATTACTATGTGTTATTAACATGTTATTATCATATATTACTCTAGGTTACCATCTAGCAGCGAGACAGTGTTATTACTATGTGTTATTAACATGTTATTACCATATATTACTCTAGGTTACCGTCTAGCAGCGAGACAGTGTTATTACTATGTGTTATTAACATGTTATTACCATGTATTACTCTAGGTTACCATCTAGCAGTGAGACAGTGTTATTACTATATATTACTCTAGGTTACCATCTAGCAGCGAGACAGTGTTATTACTATGTGTTATTAACATGTTATTACCATATATTACTCTAGGTTACCATCTAGCAGCGAGACAGTGTTATTACTATGTGTTATTAACATGTTATTACTATATATTACTCTAGGTTACCGTCTAGCAGCGAGACAGTGTTATTACTATGTGTTATTAACATGTTATTACCATATATTACTCTAGGTTACCGTCTAGCAGTGAGACAGTGTTATTACTATGTGTTATTAACATGTTATTACTATATATTACTCTAGGTTACCATCTAGCGGCGAGACAGTGTTATTACTATGTGTTATTAACATGTTATTACCATATATTACTCTAGGTTACCGTCTAGCAGCGAGACAGTGTTATTACTATGTGTTATTAACATGTTATTACCATGTATTACTCTAGGTTACCATCTAGCAGCGAGACAGTGTTATTACTATGTGTTATTAACATGTTATTACCATATATTACTCTAGGTTACCGTCTAGCAGCGAGACAGTGTTATTACTATGTGTTATTAACATGTTATTACCATGTATTACTCTAGGTTACCATATAGCAGTGAGACAGTGTTATTACTATGTGTTATTAACATGTTATTACCATATATTACTCTAGGTTACCATCTAGCAGCGAGACAGTGTTATTACTATGTGTTATTAACATGTTATTACTATATATTACTCTAGGTTACCATCTAGCAGTGAGACAGTGTTATTACTATGTGTTATTAACATGTTATTACTCTAGGTTACCATCTAGCAGCGAGACAGTGTTATTACTATGTGTTATTAACATGTTATTACCATATATTACTCTAGGTTACCGTCTAGCAGCGAGACAGTGTTATTACCATATATTACTATAGGTTACCGTCTAGCAGTGAGACAGTGTTATTACTATATATTACTCTAGGTTACCGTCTAGCAGTGAGACAGTGTTATTACTATATATTACTCTAGGTTACCGTCTAGCAGCGAGACAGTGTTATTACCATATATTACTATAGGTTACCGTCTAGCAGTGAGACAGTGTTATTACTATATATTACTCTAGGTTACCGTCTAGCAGTGAGACAGTGTTATTACTATATATTACTCTAGGTTACCATCTAGCAGTGAGACAGTGTTATTACTATGTGTTATTAACATGTTATTACCATATATTACTCTAGGTTACCGTCTAGCAGTGAGACAGTGTTATTACTATGTGTTATTAACATGTTATTACTATATATTACTCTAGGTTACCATCTAGCAGCGAGACAGTGTTATTACTATGTGTTATTAACATGTTATTACCATATATTACTCTAGGTTACCGTCTAGCAGTGAGACAGTGTTATTACTATGTGTTATTAACATGTTATTACTATATATTACTCTAGGTTACCATCTAGCAGCGAGACAGTGTTATTACTATGTGTTATTAACATGTTATTACCATATATTACTCTAGGTTACCGTCTAGCAGCGAGACAGTGTTATTACTATGTGTTATTAACATGTTATTACCATATATTACTCTAGGTTACCATCTAGCAGTGAGACAGTGTTATTACTATGTGTTATTAACATGATATTACTCTAGGTTACCATCTAGCAGCGAGACAGTGTTATTACTATGTGTTATTAACATGTTATTACCATATATTACTCTAGGTTACCGTCTAGCAGCGAGACAGTGTTATTACTATGTGTTATTAACATGTTATTACTATATATTACTCTAGGTTACCGTCTAGCAGCGAGACAGTGTTATTACTATGTGTTATTAACATGTTATTACTATATATTACTCTAGGTTACCGTCTAGCAGTGAGACAGTGTTATTACTATGTGTTATTAACATGTTATTACTATATATTACTCTAGGTTACCATCTAGCAGTGAGACAGTGTTATTACCATGTATTACTCTAGGTTACCGTCTAGCAGCGAGACAGTGTTATTACTATGTGTTATTAACATGTTATTACCATATATTACTCTAGGTTACCGTCTAGCAGCGAGACAGTGTTATTACCATATATTACTATAGGTTACCGTCTAGCAGTGAGACAGTGTTATTACTATATATTACTCTAGGTTACCGTCTAGCAGTGAGACAGTGTTATTACTATACATTACTCTAGGTTACCATCTAGCAGTGAGACAGTGTTATTACTATGTGTTATTAACATGTTATTACCATATATTACTCTAGGTTACCGTCTAGCAGTGAGACAGTGTTATTACTATGTGTTATTAACATGTTATTACTATATATTACTCTAGGTTGCCATCTAGCAGCGAGACAGTGTTATTACTATGTGTTATTAACATGTTATTACCATATATTACTCTAGGTTACCATCTAGCAGCGAGACAGTGTTATTACTATGTGTTATTAACATGTTATTACCATATATTACTCTAGGTTACCATCTAGCGGCGAGACAGTGTTATTACTATGTGTTATTAACATGTTATTACCATATATTACTCTAGGTTACCATCTAGCGGCGAGACAGTGTTATTGCTATGTGTTATTAACATGTTATTACTATATATTACTCTAGGTTACCGTCTAGCAGTGAGACAGTGTTATTACTATGTGTTATTAACATGTTATTACTATATATTACTCTAGGTTACCATCTAGCAGCGAGACAGTGTTATTACTATGTGTTATTAACATGTTATTACCATATATTACTCTAGGTTGCCATCTAGCAGTGAGACAGTGTTATTACTATGTGTTATTAACATGTTATTACTATATATTAGTCCAGGTTACCGTCTAGCAGCGAGACAGTGTTATTACTATGTGTTATTAACATGTTATTACCATATATTACTCTAGGTTACCATCTAGCAGTGAGACAGTGTTATTACTATGTGTTATTAACATGTTATTACCATATATTACTCTAGGTTACCATCTAGCAGCGAGACAGTGTTATTACTATGTGTTATTAACATGTTATTACCATATATTACTCTAGGTTACCGTCTAGCAGCGAGACAGTGTTATTACTATGTGTTATTAACATGTTATTACCATATATTACTCTAGGTTACCGTCTAGCAGCGAGACAGTGTTATTACTATGTGTTATTAACATGTTATTACCATATATTACTCTAGGTTACCGTCTAGCAGCGAGACAGTGTTATTACAATGTGTTATTAACATGTTATTACCATATATTACTCTAGGTTACCGTCTAGCAGCGAGACAGTGTTATTACTATGTGTTATTAACATATTATTACTATATATTACTCTAGGTTACCATCTAGCAGCGAGACAGTGTTATTACTATGTGTTATTAACATGTTATTAGCATATATTACTCTAGGTTACCGTCTATCAGCGAGACAGTGTTATTACTATGTGTTATTAACATGTTATTACCATATATTACTCTAGGCTACCATCTAGCAGTGAGACAGTGTTATTACCATATATTACTCTAGGTTACCATCTAGCAGTGAGACAGTGTTATTACTATGTGTTATTAACATGTTATTACCATATATTACTCTAGGTTACCGTCTAGCAGCAAGACAGTGTTATTACTATGTGTTATTAACATGTTATTACCATATATTACTCTAGGTTACCGTCTAGCAGCGAGACAGTGTTATTACTATGTGTTATTAACATGTTATTACCATATATTACTCTAGGTTACCATCTAGCAGTGAGACAGTGTTATTACTATGTGTTATTAACATGTTATTACTATATATTACTCTAGGTTACCATCTAGCAGCGAGACAGTGTTATTACTATGTGTTATTAACATGTTATTACCATATATTACTCTAGGTTACCATCTAGCAGCGAGACAGTGTTATTACTATGTGTTATTAACATGTTATTACCATATATTACTCTAGGTTACCGTCTAGCAGCGAGACAGTGTTATTACTATGTGTTATTAACATGTTATTACCATGTATTACTCTAGGTTACCATCTAGCAGCGAGACAGTGTTATTACTATGTGTTATTAACATGTTATTACCATATATTACTCTAGGTTACCGTCTAGCAGCGAGACAGTGTTATTACTATGTGTTATTAACATGTTATTACCATATATTACTCTAGGTTACCGTCTAGCAGCGAGACAGTGTTATTACTATGTGTTATTAACATGTTATTACCATATATTACTCTAGGTTACCGTCTAGCAGCGAGACAGTGTTATTACTATGTGTTATTAACATGTTATTACCATGTATTACTCTAGGTTACCGTCGGAGGGCAGTCAGACAGTGCTGAGCCCGGTGGTGAGCTGTGGACCATCAGGCATGCTGCTGAGTCGCCCTGTGGTCCTCACTCTGCCACACTGTGCCCAGCTAGATACCCCAACACCAGACTGGACCCTCACCCTCAAGACACGGACACACCAAGGGGCGTGGGAGGTGAGACATGGGAAGGGAGAGAGAAGGAGGGGGGCCAGGGGAGGAGGAGAGACAGAAAGGGGGAGGGTGGAAGAGAGAAAGCGAGGAGGGAGAAAGAGAGACAAAGAGAGGGGGAGGGAGGAGGAGAGACAGAGAGAGGGAGGGAGGGAGGGAGGGAGGGAGGGAAGTAGACTAGAGGAGAATAGAATGCAACATGTACATAGTAGACTAGAGGAGATAGAATGCAACATGTACATAGTAGACTAGAGGAGATATAATGCAACATGTACATAGTAGACTAGAGGAGATAGAATGCAACATGTACATAGTAGACTAGAGGAGATAGAATGCAACATGTACATAGTAGACTAGAGGATAATAGAATGCAACATGTACATAGTAGACTAAAGGAGATAGAATGCAACATGTACATAGTAGACTAGAGGAGAATAGAATGCAACATGTACATAGTAGACTAGAGGAGAATAGAATGCAACATGTACATAGTAGACTAGAGGAGAATAGAATGCAACATGTACATAGTAGACTAGAGGAGAATAGAATGCAACATGTACATAGTAGACTAGAGGAGATAGAATGCAACATGTACATAGTAGACTAGAGGAGATAGAATGCAACATGTACATAGTAGACTAGAGGAGAATAGAATGCAACATGTACATAGTAGACTAGAGGAGAATAGAATGCAACATGTACATAGTAGACTAGAGGAGATAGAATGCAACATGTACATAGTAGACTAGAGGAGATAGAATGCAACATGTACATAGTAGACTAGAGGAGAATAGAATGCAACATGTACATAGTAGACTAGAGGAGATAGAATGCAACATGTACATAGTAGACTAGAGGAGATAGAATGCAACATGTACATAGTAGACTAGAGGAGAATAGAATGCAACATGTACATAGTAGACTAGAGGAGAATAGAATGCAACATGTACATAGTAGACTAGAGGAGAATAGAATGCAACATGTACATAGTAGACTAGAGGAGAATAGAATGCAACATGTACATAGTAGACTAGAGGAGATAGAATGCAACGTGTACATAGTAGACTAGAGGAGAATAGAATGCAACGTGTACATAGTAGACTAGAGGAGAATAGAATGCAACATGTACATAGTAGACTAGAGGAGATAGAATGCAACGTGTACATAGTAGACTAGAGGAGAATAGAATGCAACATGTACATAGTAGACTAGAGGAGAATAGAATGCAACATGTACATAGTAGACTAGAGGAGAATAGAGATTAAAGAAAATGTGGAGGTTACAGAATCAGAAGTAAGGTATGATGGAAAAATATAGAAATGTACGATGAAAAGTTGGAATATGATCTAGACAGGTCACCTCTGCTGTCTCTACCTGCTGTGTGTCCTCTGCTGTCTCTACCTGCTGTGTGTCCTCTGCTGTCTCTACCTGCTGTGTGTCCTATGCTGTCCTATATTTTTACTCAATTTAATTCCTGCCTATAGTAGGAGTTGACAGTATAGATTATGTAGATATTGTGTTTATCTCCACGAGTCCAGTCTCCAGTCAGTATTTTAACCCCCCTCTACCCTGCACTACCTCTATCCTGCCACTAGGAGGTGCTGACGGTGGGAGAGGAGAGTCTATCGTCCCCCTGCTACCTCCAGCTAGAGGAGTCTAACTGCCACGTGGTGATGGAGCAGTTGGGGACCTACGGTCTGGTGGGCCAGTCCTGCCCTCCCCAGCCAGCCTGTAAGAGACTACAGCTGGCCCTGTTCGCCCCCAGAGCCCCCTGTCTCTCCCTGGACTACATCCTGAGGATTTACTGCACACAGGACACACCACAAGCCCTGAAGGTATGTAGGGAGGGAGGGAGGGAGGGAGGGAGGGAGGGAGACACAGGGAGTACCAGTACCAGATCAATGTGCAGAGGTACAAGGTATTTGAGGTAGATATGTACATAAAGGCAGGGTAAAGTGACTAGGCATCAGGATAGATAATAATAAGGTATTTGAGGTAGATATGTACATGAAGGCAGGGTAAAGTGACTAGGCATCAGGATAGATAATAATAAGGTATTTGAGGTAGATATGTACATGAAGGCAGGGTAAAGTGACTAGGCATCAGGATAGATAATAATAAGGTATTTGAGGTAGATATGTACATGAAGGCAGGGTAAAGTGACTAGGCATCAGGATAGATAATAATAAGGTATTTGAGGTAGATATGTACATGAAGGCAGGGTACAGTGACTAGGCATCAGGATAGATAATAATAAGGTATTTGAGGTAGATATGTACATGAAGGCAGGGTACAGTGACTAGGCATCAGGATAGATAATAATAAGGTATTTGAGGTAGATATGTACATGAAGGCAGGGTACAGTGTCAATGTGCAGCGGTAAGACGGAGTCAGGTGCAGGACACAGAACTGAGTAAACGACGTACTTTACTCTAAAAATAAACAACACTAATTTCCACCAGCTCACATAAGTCTTAGACACAAAACAAAGAACGAACACGCTAGTGTTGTGATGCAAAATTTCTAGCAAAATTTAAATTGCATAAAATTAAAAAGGTATTGTCGGATATTATTCATTCTAATCAGACAGGTTTTTTACATGGAAGATACATTGGCGATAATATAAGACAAGTACTGGAAACAATAGAACACTATGAAAAATATGGGAAACCAGGCCTGCTATTCATAGCAGACTTCGAAAAGGCATTTGATAAAGTACGACTGAGGTTTATATATAAATGCCTGGAGCATTTCAATTTTGGAGAATCTCTTATAAAATGGGTCAAAATCATGTATAGTAACCCTAGGTGTAAAATAGTAAATAATGGCTATTTCTCAGAAAGTTTTAAACTGTCAAGAGGAGTGAAACAAGGTTGTCCACTATCGGCATATCTATTTATTATTGCCATCGAAATGTTTGCTATTAAAATCAAATCCAACAATAATATCAGGGGATTAGAAATCCAGGGCTTAAAAACAAAGGTGTCATTGTACGCTGATGATTCATGTTTTCTTTTAAATCCACAACTAGAATCCCTCCACAGCCTCATAGAGAATCTAGATACAGTGGGGGAAAAAAGTATTTAGTCAGCCACCAATTGTGCAAGTTCTCCCACTTAAAAAGATGAGAGAGGCCTGTAATTTTCATCATAGGTACACGTCAACTATGACAGTCAAAATGAGAATTTCTTTCCAGAAAATAACATTGTAGGATTTTTAATGAATTTATTTGCAAATTATGGTGGAAAATAAGTATTTGGTCAATAACAAAAGTTTCTCAATACTTTGTTATATACCCTTTGTTGGCAATGACACAGGTCAAACATTTTCTGTAAGTCTTGTTGCTGGTATTTTGGCCCATTCCTCCATGCAGATCTCCTCTAGAGCAGTGATGTTTTGGGGCTGTCGCTGGGCAACACGGACTTTCAACTCCCTCCAAAGATTTCCTATGGGGTTGAGATCTGGGGACTGGCTAGGCCACTCCAGGACCTTGAAATGCTTCTTACGAAGCCACTCCTTCATTGCCCGGGCGGTGTGTTTGGGATCATTGTCATGCTGAAAGACCCAGCCACGTTTCATCTTCAATGCCCTTGCTGATGGAAGGAGGTTTTCACTCAAAATCTCACGATACATGGCCCCATTCATTCTTTCCTTTACACGGATCAGTCGTCCTGGTCCCTTTGCAGAAAAACAGCCCCAAAGCATGATGTTTCCACCCCATGCTTCACAGTAGGTATGGTGTTCTTTGGATGCAACTCAGCATTCTTTGTCCTCCAAACACGACGAGTTGAGTTTTTACCAAAAAGTTATATTTTGGTTTCATCTGACCATATGACATTCTCCCAATCCTCTTCTGGATCATCCAAATGCACTCTAGCAAACTTCAGACGGGCCTGGACATGTACTGGCTTAAGCAGGGGGACACGTCTGGCACTGCAGGATTTGAGTCCCTGGCGGCGTAGTGTGTTACTGATGGTAGGCTTTGTTACTTTGGTCCCAGCTCTCTGCAGGTCATTCACTAGGTCCCCCCGTGTGGTTCTGGGATTTTTGCTCACCGTTCTTGTGATCATTTTGACCCCACAGGGTGAGATCTTGCGTGGAGACCCAGATCGAGGGAGATTATCAGTGGTCTTGTATGTCTTCCATTTCCTAATAATTGCTCCCACAGTTGATTTCTTCAAACCAAGCTGCTTACCTATTGCAGATTCAGTCTTCCCAGCCTGGTGCAGGTCTACAATTTTGTTTCTGGTGTCCTTTGACAGCTCTTTGGTCTTGGCCATAGTGGAGTTTGGAGTGTGACTGTTTGAGGTTGTGGACAGGTGTCTTTTATACTGATAACAAGTTCAAACAGGTGCCATTAATACAGGTAACGAGTGGAGGACAGAGGAGCCTCTTAAAGAAGAAGTTACAGGTCTGTGAGAGCCAGAAATCTTGCTTGTTTGTAGGTGACCAAATACTTATTTTCCACCATAATTTGCAAATAAATTCATTAAAAATCCTACAATGTGGTTTTCTGGAATTTTTTTTCTCAATTTGTCTGTCATAGTTGACGTGTACCTATGATGAAAATTACAGGCCTCTCTCATCTTTTTAAGTGGGAGAACATGCACAATTGGTGGCTGACTAAATACATTTTTTCCCCACTGTACATTTTCTAACCACTCTGGATTACAACCAAATTATGACAAATGTACTATATTACGTATTGGATCACTAAAAAATACAATTTTTACATTACCATGTAGTTTACCAATAAAATGGTCTGATGGTGATGTGGATATACTCGGAATACATATCCCAAATTAAATAAATGATCTCACTCCAATAAATTTTAATAGAATGTTAGCAAAAATAGAAAAGATCTTGCTACCATGGAAAGGTAAATACCTGTCTATTTGTGGAAAAATCACCCTGATTAACTCTTTAGTATTATCCCAGTTTACCTATTTGCTTATGGTCTTGCCTACGCCTAGCGAACAGTTTTTTAAATTATATGAACGGCAAGCCAGACAAAATTAAACGGGCCTATTTATATAATGAATATGAATTCGGAGGACAGAAATTATTAAATATTAAAGCATTAGACCTATCACTAAAAGCTTCAGTCATACAAAAGTTATACTTAAATCCGAACTGGTTCTCTAGCAAATTAGTAAGATTGTCTCACCCAATGTTCAAGAATGACCTTTTTCCCTTTATTCAGATTACAACCTCTCACTTTCAGTTATTTGAAAAGGAAATCATCTCCCAAATATCACTATTTCTAAAACAAGCCATAGAAAGTTGGTTGCAATTTCAATTTAATCCTCCAGAAACGACAGAACAAATAATGCAACAAATATTGTGGTTCAACTCAAATATACTAATTGACAAAAAAACTTTTTTTTTTGACAAAATGTTTAAAAAAGGTATTATCTTCGTAAATGATATCATCGGTAGGACTGGTGGAGTTATGTCGCACATGCAGCTAACAAAAACATATGGGAATGTCTGCTCTACCCAAAATTACAACCAAATAATTGCAGCCTTACCGCAAAAATGGAAGAGGAAAGTGGAAGGGGGAGAAAGTAAGGAACTTGTCTGTCGGCCTTGCATTAAAGAACATAATTGGTTAAGGAAAACTGTGATAAATAAAAAAAGTATACCAGTTTCATTTAAGGACCAAAGGATTGACAGCTGTCCCATATAGATTGCAAAATAGTTAGGAAGAGGCGTACCGACCCAATGGCATAGTGTTTATGAACTGAAACGCAAAACGACACCGGATTCAAAACTTAGAATCTTTCAATTAAAATTATTATATAAAATTCTTGCTACCAATAGAATGTTATTTATATGGGGGATACAATCTTCCCAGCTCTGCAGATTTTGCTGCAAATAGACAGAATCATTAGATCATTTGTTTTGGTACTGTCCATTTGTAGCTTGTTTTTGGACACAGGTCCAGGAATGGCTAAAGGATTGCAATATTTACCTGGTGCTAACCTTGCAGATAGCATTACTGGGTGATCTGAAAAGTCATAGTCAATCGATCAATAATATAATAATACTTTTAGCAAAAATGTTTATTTTCAATTCACAATCTGTAGAAACAATGAGAATAGAAAGGTTCAGCACTTTTGTAAAACATCACAGTACAGTTAAAAAATATATGGCAAATAGAAATCCAATATGGATGGTGTTAAGAGATAGATGGGTGGTGTTGAATGGAGTTGAAGGATGGGACTAATAACAACTAACAAATAACAACAAGATAACTAATAATGTAAGCATACTGTGTCCATAATAAGTATATAGGTTGTAGGTTGGGAGCTTTTGTGAAGGAGCACAGTTAGAAAGATATGGCATATAGAAGCAAACCGGATGGACATCATGAAAATGATCGGAGAGGTTGAGCGTAGAGGAAGTTCCGAAGAAAAAACAAACAAAATGTAATTATTGTAAAATTGACTGTGTCCATAAAATGTAGATAGTATGTATAAGCTGGAAGTAGAGGCCTAAGCGTTGTTGTTCACTAGTTTACTCCAAGTAGGGAAAGGGTGGCGGGGTTGGAAAGTAATAAAGGGGAATATATATTTTTTTTAAAGGATGTGTATGTGTATGTATGTACAGTGGGGAGAATAAGTATTTGATACACTGCCGATCTTGCAGGTTTTCCTTACAAAGCATGTAGAGGTCTGTAATTTTTATCATAGGTACACTTCAACTGTGAGAGACGGAATCTAAAAAATTAAATAAAATAAAGGAACAAACACACAAAAAACAGAGGGTTAAATAGGGAAATAATATAATGTAATGGGTAAAGGTGTGTACAATCAAGACAAAACAAATGGAAAAAGAAACGTAGATCGGTGGCAGCTAGAAAGCCGGTGACGACGACCACCGAACGCCGCCCGAACAAGGAGAGGCACCAACTTCGGCGGAAGTCGTGACAGTACCCCCCCCTTGACGCGCGGCTCCAGCAGCACGCCGATACCGGCCTCGGGGACAACCCGGAGGACGAGGCGCAGGACGATGAAATTCCTGCAGTAAGGAAGGGTCTAGGATGTCCTCCACCGGCACCCAGCATCTCTCCTCCGGACCGTACCCCTCCCACTCCACGAGGTACTGAAGGCCCCTCGCCCGACGCCTTGAGTCCATGATGGCTCGTACAGTATACGTCGGGGCCCCCTCGATGTCCAGAGGGGGCGGAGGAACCTCCCGCACCTCAGACTGCTGGAGCGGACCTGCCACCACCTGCCTGAGGAGAGACACATGGAACGAGGGGTTAACACGGTAATCAGGGGGAGCTGTAACCTATAGCATACCTTGTTCAGTCTTCTCTGGACTTTAAATGGCCCCACAAACCGTGGACTCAGCTTCCGGCAGGGCAGGCGAAGGGGCAGGTTTCGGGTCGAGAGCCAGACCCGGTCTCACTGCGGTGGCGGTCGGCGCTCGCCTTCTGTCGCCTGATGGCCCGTTGCAGGCGCACATGGGCAGCGTCCCATGTCTCCTCCGAGCGCCGAAACCATTCATCCACCGCAGGTGCCTCGATCTGGCTCTGATGCCATGGTGCCAGGACCGGCTGATAACCTAGTACACACTGAAATGGAGACATGTTAGTGGAGGAGTGGCGAAGGGAGTTTTGGGCTATCTCTGCCCAGGGGATGAAAACCGACCACTCCCCCGGCCAGTCCTGGCAATAGGACCGCGGAAACCTACCCACATCCTGGTTAACTCTGTCATTACATTTACATTTTAGTAATTTAGCAGACGCTCTTAACCAGAGCGACTTACAGGAGCAATTAGGGTTAAGTGCCTTGCTCAAGGGCACATTAATGTCATTTAGCAGACGCTCTTAGCCAGAGCGACTCACAAATTGGTGCGTTCACCCTATAGCCAGTGGGATAACCACTTTACAATTTGGGGGGGGGGGGGGGGTTAGAAGGAATACTTTAGCCTATCCCAGGTATTCCTTAAAGAGGTGGGGTTTCAAATGTCTCCGGAAGGTGGTGAGTGACTCCGCTGTCCTGGCGTCGTGAGGGAGCTTGTTCCACCATTGGGGTGCCAGAGCAGCGAACAGTTTTGACTGGGCTGAGCGGGAGCTGTGCTTCCGCAGAGGAAGGGGAGCCAGCAGGCCAGAGGTGGATGAACGCAATGTCCTCGTTTGGGTGTAGGGACTGATCAGAGCCTGAAGGTACAGGGGTGCCGTTCCCCTCACTGCTCCAAAGGCAAGCACCATGGTCTTGTAGCGGATGCGAGCTTCAATTGGAAGCCAGTGGAGTGTGCGGAGGAGGGGGGTGACGTGAGAGAACTTGGGAAGGTTGAACACCAGACGGGCTGCGGCATTCTGGATGAGTTGTAGGGGTTTAATGGCACAGGCAGGGAGCCCAGCCAACAGCGAGTTGCAGTAGTCCAGACGGGAGATGACAAGTGCCTGGACCAGGACCTGCGCCGCTGTCCACCTGCCCATTACTCTCGGGGTGAAAACCTGAGGTCAGGCTGACCGAGACCCCCAGACGTGAACGCTCTCCAGACCCTCGATGTGAACTGGGGACCCCGATCAGACACTATATCCTCAGGCACCCCGTAGTGCCGGAAGACGTGGGTAAACAGGGCCTCCGCAGTCTGTAGGGCCGTAGGGAGACCGGGCAAAGTAAGGAGACGGCAGGACTTAGAAAACCGATCCACAATGTCCAGGATCGTGGTGTTACCTCGTGACGGAGGAAGATCCACCACGAAGTCCACCGATAGGTGTGACCACAGCCGTTGTGGAACGGGTAGGGGTTGTAATTTCCCTCTGGGCAGGTGTCTAGGTGCCTTGCACTGGGCGCACACTGAGCAGGAGGAAACATAAACCCTCACGTCCTTAGCTGAAGTGGGCCACCAGTACTTCCCACTAAGACAGCGCACTGTCCGACCGATGCCAGGATGACCAGAGGAGGGTGACGTGTGAGCCCAACAGATCAATCGATCGCGGACATCAGACGGAACGTACAGACGCCCAACTGGACACTGGGTGGGAGTGGGCTCCTTACGTAACGCCCGCTCGATGTCCGCGTCAACCTCCCATACCACCGGTGCCACCAGGCAAGAAGCCGGAAGTATGGGAGTGGGATCCGTGGACCACTCCTCTGTGTCATACATCCGGGACAGTGCGTCGGCCTTAGCGTTCTGGGAACCTGGTCTATAGGATAGGGTGAAAACAAAATGGGTGAAAAACATGGCCCACCTTGCCTGGCGAGGGTTCAGTCTCCTCGCCGCCCAGATGTACTCCAGATTGCGGTGGTCAGTCCAAATGAGGAAAGGGTGTTTATCCCCCTCAAGCCAATGCCTCCACGCCTTCAGAGCCTTGACAACAGCTAACAGCTCCCGGTCCCCCACATCATTAGTTTCGCTCCGCCGGGCTGAGCTTCTTCGAAAAGAAAGCGCGGAGCTTTGGCGTACCCGAGCGCTGAGACAGCACAGCTCCTATCCCAGCCTTGGACGCGTCCACCTCTACTATGAATGCCAAGGAGGGATCAGGATGAGCCAGCACGAGAGCCGAGGTAAACAGAGCCTTCATGTGACCAAAAGCCCTGTCCGCCTCAGCTGACCACTGCAGTCGCACCGGTCCCCCCTTCAGCAAGGAGGTAATGGGAGCCGCTACCTGACCAAAGCTCCGGATAAACCTCCGGTAGTAGTTGGCAAACCCTAAGAACCGCTGCACCTCCTTTACCGTGGTTGGAGTCGGCCAATTACGCATGGCTGAAATGCGGTCATTCTCCATCTCCACCCCTGACGCGGACAGGCGGTACCCTAGGAAGGAGACGGACTGTTGGAAGAACAGACATTTCTCAGCCTTGACGTACAGGTCATGCTCCAAACAGTCGACCAAGCACCTTGCGCACCAGGGACACATGCTCGGCGCGTGTAGCAGAGTATATTAGAATGTCATCTATATACACCAGTACACCCTGCCCATGCAGGTCCCTGAAAATCTTGTCTACGAAGGATTGGAAGACTGATGGAGCATTCATCAACCCGTACGGCATGACGAGGTACTTAACGAGGTACTTGAAGAGGTGGTACTAAATGCCGTTTTCCACTCATCCCCCCTCCCGGAAACGCACCAGGTTGTAAGCGCTCCTGAGATCCAATTTGGTGAAGAAGCGCGCCCCGTGCAATGACTCTGTCACACTGGCTATGAGAGGCAGTGGGTAACTGTACTTCACAGTGATCTGATTTAGACCTCAATAGTCAATGCACGGGCGTAAACCTCCATCCTTCTTCTTCACAAAAAACAAACTCGAGGAGGCAGGTGAAGTGGAAGGCCGAAAGTATCCCTGTCCCAGAGATTCGGAGAGACATATGTTTCCATAGCCGCCGTCTCCTCCTGAGACAGAGGATACACGTGACTCCTGGGAAGTGCTGCGCCTACCTGGAGATTTATCGCACAATCCCCCTGTGGATGGGGTGCTAGTTGAGTCGCCTTCTTTTTACAGAAGGCGAGAGCCAAATCGGCATATTCGGGGGGAAGGTGCATCGTGGAGACCTGGTTTGGACTCTCCACCGTAGTTGCACCTGTGGAAACACCTACACACCTCCCCGAGCACTGACGGGACCATCCCTACAGAGCCCTCTGTTGCCACGAAATAGTGGGGTCATGATGGGCCAACCAGGGAAGCCCCAACACCACAGGAAACGCAGGAGAATCGATCAGGAAGAGACTAATTCTCTCCTCATGACCCTCCTGCGTTTTCATAACTAGTGGAGCTGTGACCTCCCTAATCAGGCCTGACCCTAAAGGACGACTATCTAAGGCATGTACAGGGAAGGGCACATCAACAGGTACAATAGGGATCCCTAATCTACTTGCAAATGAACGGTCAATAAAGTTCCCAGCTGCGCCTGAATCTACTAGCGCCTTTTATGCTGGGAATGCGGGGAAAACTCTGAAGCTTACCATTAGGTATTCTATATCAGGTGAGCTTGAGATTTCCTTCACACTGGAAGCAGCGCACCAGTTGTTGTTTATGAAGAGTCACACCCCTCCCCCTTTGGACTCTCTCTCTCTCTCTCTCTCTCTCTCTCTCTCTCCCTCTCCCTCTCCCTCTCCCTCTCCCTCTCCCTCTCCCTCTCCCTCTCTCTCTCTATCTCTCTCTCTCTCTCTCTCTCTCTCTCTCCGTCTCTCTCTGTAGGAGGTGTTGGAGTTGGAGAGGAGTCTAGGAGGGGTGTTGCTGGAGGACCCTATACCCCTGTTGTTTAAAGACAGCTACCACAACCTGCGTCTGTCCATCCATGACATCCCTCACTCACACTGGAGGAGCAAACTACTGGCCAAGTACCAGGTCAGCCACACGCAGCCACTCTCATACACTCACACACACACACTAATCTAATCTAATCTAATACAATATCTTCCCCAAGAGATTCCTCTGGTAGCCAGAGACCCTCCACTGTACCTTCAGCCTGGAGACTATCTACTTAGTCAATCAATAGATAAATGAATCAATACATTTCTTCCCCAGGAGATTCCGTTCGACCATATCTGGAGTGGTAGTCAAAGACCCCTCCACTGTACCTTCAGCCTAGAGAGAGGCAGCCTGGCCGTGTCTCAGCTCACCTGTAAGATCTGTGTCAGGCAGGTGGAAGGAGAGGGACAGATCTTCCAGCTGAACACAGACATACAGGAGGTAACAGGGGGAAGGGTTTCACTGTAACACAGGGGGAAGGGTTTAACCGTTACACAGAGACATACAGGAGGTAACAGGGGGAAGGGCTTCACTGTAACACAGGGGGGAAGGGTTTAACCGTTACACAGAGACATACAGGAGGTAACAGGGGGAAGGGCTTCACTGTAACACAGGGGGGAAGGGTTTAACCGTTACACAGAGACATACAGGAGGTAACAGGGGGAAGGGCTTCACTGTAACACAGGAGGGAAGGGTTTAACCGTTACACAGAGACATTCAGACTGCACCATTACAAAGTGGGAGAACACCAGCCTTATCCCAGGTCTTAGCCTTGGTGACTTTTTGGAACTAGTCATTCACTGAGTTCCGACCTCATTTGAATATTCTACTCCAGAAAAGTGACGGTTGGTTTCAGTTAGCCTAGGGTTAACAGAAGCTAGCCTTGGGCTAGTATTAACCCAGGGTTAAGGATAGCCCTGGGCTTCGTACATGTCAAAGCCCTGAGTCAGCTTTGTCCCGTTATCTCTCTCCATCCAATCTCTACTTCCAGACCCTCCCGCCCTGCTCCCCGCTCCCCTCCGGGGGTACCTGCCTGCCCTCCTCCCAGGTGGGGCCCTATGCCTTCCGTCTGCCCCCCTCCATACGACAGAAGATCTGTGCCAGTCTGGACGCCCCCAGCGCCCGCGGCTGTGACTGGAGACTGCTGGCTCACAGCCTGGACTTCGACAGGTGAGTGAGTGAGAGAGAGAGATAGCGAGAGAGAGAGAGAGAGAGAGTGTTTGTACGTGCATGCTGTGTTTATAATGACCTGTGTATCTGCATGTTAAGTAGATCATTTACATTTTACATTTTAGTCATTTAGCAGACGCTCTTATCCAGAGCGACTTACAGTTAGTGAGTGCATACATTTTTTATACTTTTTCATACTTTTTCCATACTGTTTTTTTTTTCATACTTAAATTATTTTTACTGTGTATCCTGTTTGTTATTCTGTCCATATGTGCTGTTGTTAACTTCTCTCTCCCTCTCTCTCTTCCCCCCTTCTCTGTCTCTCTCTTTCCCTCCACCTCTCTCCTCCCCTCCCCTCCCTCCCTCTCCACCTCCATCTCTCAGGTATCTAAACTACTTTGCAACAAAGCCCAGCCCCACAGCTGTTCTGTTGGACCTATGGGAGGCCTGTCACCAAGGTGACGCGGACCTGGTGTCCCTGGCGACAGCTCTCGAGGAGATGGGCAAAAGTGAGGTGCTGGTTGTCATGATGACAGACGGGGACTGCTGATTAGTGAGGTGGGAAAAGGAGAGCGAGGAAAAAAGTGGGGAAGAATCTCACTTAAAAATAGAATAATAAATACACCAATACTTGCCTCTGGATTAGCACAAGGAGACCCAGTACACACCGTCATCAGCCTCCCTATGCCCAGCACACTCAGCCCAGCCTGGGATAGCTCTGCTACCCGCTGCCCAGGCTCACCTTGAGGCCTGCCTCCCTCTCCTGAAGGTGTAAAGTATGTTGTGTGAATTGTTTTGTTTTAACAGATCAGAAAAAAGCTGTTTATTTGTACATAAACAACCACTGCTTGAAGACCTTCAAAAATAG
>NW_028159787.1:0-92916 GCF_964263955.1 Coregonus lavaretus | reverse complement strand
AAACAGCTATTTTTAGCTTGATCCCTTCTTTCCATTATGATAATTGCCTTTCTCTCTCTCTCTCTCTCTCTCTCCTCTCTCTCTCTCTCTCTCTCTCTCTCTCTCTCTCTCTCTCTCTCCTCCTCTCTCTCTCTCTCTCTCTCTCTCTCTCTCTCTTTCTTTCTTTCTTTCTTTCTTTCTTTCTTTCTTTCTTTCTTTCTTTCTTTCTTTCTTTCTTTCTTTCTTTCTTTCTTTCTTCCTTCCCTTCCTCTCTATCACTCTCAGTCTCAGACATGTCAGTCATGTCCCTTGTGTTGTCTCTTGGTCACTATGATAAAAATACACTGTTGATATTGTTTTTATGTATCGAGAGCTTGGGACTGGTTCTATCTGCAAAAAGATGATTCTGGGGTAATTGGCTTTAAAGTTCGAGCCCTCATTGGTTTGAATGGTGTCAGCTATTTTATATTGTATTATTTTGAATTTAACATGAATTGGGGTATTTAGATTACTATATAGGTAGAGAACATTGACCAGAAAAGGCTATGTCAATAACTAAATTTTGACAAAATGCAGGATCTACCTGGAACCCAAAAGGGTTATTCAAATGGTTCTCCTATGGGGACAGCTGAACAACCCTTTTAGGTTCTAGATAGCACAATTTTCTAAGAGTGTACTGTCAGGGACCTGTGTCTGTTAGGGAATTGATACATAATGTTAAAGGAAAATACCACCCAAAAAAGTATTTTTCAATAGTCCACTAGAAGCTGGACAGACAGTGAGGGCTGAGTTCCTCACTGGAGATCCATGTACGTAACTTGAATTTCCGTGCCAAGCTCCCATTGACATCAATGCATGATTTACACAAACGTCTGAGCTACACACGCATTTCTCCAGTTAGGATTTGGCCCTGAATCAGGAAACCTTAAAAACGTCATTTGTTATGTTTTTTTGTATTACTATTATAGCTCACATTAAGAATGTCTCAATTTTCTCTTGTGGGCCTATCAATGTCTCAAAGTAAATATGATGTAGTCGAATACGTGGATACGTGCGCAAAAGCACCTGCGTCCAAATATTCAAAGAGTAATCACAGAGCAATCAAAACAATAAGAAGCGTAATCAAATAATCTCTCTTGTTCACACACAAACACATTCACACAGGAGGCCACACACATCTTTCATGCACACACGACCAAACACACACACTCTCTCTCTCTCTCTCTCTCTCTCTCTCATCTCTCTCTCTCTCTCTCTCTCTCTCTCTCTCTCTCTCTCTCCCTCTCTCTCCCTCTCTCTTTCTCTCTCTGTGATAATAATATGGTATTTACATTCCTCTCTCTCCCTCCCCTCCCCCCCCAGAATGCATCCCCCAGGCCTTCGGTATGGCCCTGTCCCAGGTGATCGCCAACGACCGGATCCACAGGCAGCGCCAGGACAGCCTGCGTCAGGACCCTCCTCCCAGGGAGGAGCATAAGGACCCGTCGGACCTGGTGTCGTCCATCCTGCAGTTTGCCACCAAGAGGTCCACCAATAAGGAGCTGTCCAGCAGTAACTCCTCCCTCAGCTCCACCTCGGAGACAGCTAACGAGTCCACGTCACCCAACACGCCCGAGGCCGCCCCGCGGGGACGCAGGAGGGTGAGGGTCTCCCGCCACTCGCCTACCGTACCAACTCCATACACACACTCTATCGCTGTGTGTGTGTGTGTGTTCGTGTGCGTGTGTGTTTGTGTGTGTGTGTCTGTCTGTGACCTCAGGTAGATGTGAGCTTGATAATGCTCTCATTGGGGTCTGCAGGGGGGCATGTCGGTGGACTCCATCACAGATCTGGATGATAACCAATCCCGCCTGTTGGAGGCGCTGCAGCTCTCTCTGCCCGCTGAAGCAACCAGCAAGAAGGAGAAGCACCGGGACAAGAGGCTGAGCCTCAACCCTATCTACAGACAGGTGCCTCGCTTGGTGGACAGCTGCTGCCAGCACCTGGAGAAGTACGGTACGAATGAACACAGCCCATCTCACTGATCACACCTGGGGCCTGTTCAGTAGGGAACGATGTAGTCAAAGGTTTCGCAACGCGGAAAACGAAAACGAGCGCACGTAGCACCTCCCTGTTTCAAAACGTTTTCTTTGTGTTGGACACGGCTCTATTCCTGTGGTCAAAATCCTTCTCTTTGTCAGGGATCACTCACCCGATCTAACCCTTCAGGGTGCAGTCTGTTGGATTTTCCAGGCACACATCTTTAGCCCGCCCTGCACTGCCCAACCAATATAGTAGCGTCTGCCCTCTCATTCCTGACACTCAGTGAACCGATTTTGTAATCCTTCTCAACGTCGACCCCTGGGTTTACTCCCCCACTCTCCCGCTGTCTTTAAATCCTCACTTGCTGGACTGAGCGTTAGGGGTTAAAGTCCTCTTAGGCGTGAATGAGCCACAGTAGCATTGGTTTAGGTTTGAGGGTTTAGTGTTTAGGGGTCATGGGAGAAGAGCTTGATGTCTGGAGGGTAAAGTTTTACTTCAGTCTGTGACTATGATGTCTGATGTAAAAAGGGCTTTATAAATACATTTGATTGATTGATTGTGTTGAAAGGAGGGTTATGGTGGCTACATCTTCATGTCTCTTCCATCTGTGATTATTCGGCTTGAGTCTCTTTGACCAGTCCTCCACTGTTTCTTCCTACAGGTCTTCAGACGGTGGGGATATTCCGAGTGGGGAGCTCCAAGAAGAGAGTGAGGCAGGTGAGAATCTAGGAGAGCCACTTTTTGATAGTTCTTACACATTGCTGCACAAAGCTGTTGTTTCAGCTCACCATGAATGGTCAGCGACACCTTATAACTTAATGAATCTTATTAATAGGTGATCTTGTATGGTTAACTAAGTTGAAGCGTCGATTGTGAATTACACATTTTATTCATTGACTGTTCTGGTTGACTATATGATTTTGTAAAGGCTTTTTTTTTTTTTACAGGGGCCCATGCTAATTACATTATATTTCTGCATACTGTGATATAGATATATGCTATTGATATTCATGTATATAAATAGAAGTTATTAAAATTCAGATATATTGACAGAAGATATTTATATTCATGCATTGGTTTTGATATTCACGCTGCTTCGGAGAATACACACCCACTTAGCATTAATTCAGTGCATGTTATTAAAGCAAGCAGAGCGAATGAACTTGGCCCCGGCTGAAGAGCCAGGCTCCTCTGTAGTCGTGGCCCTGCTCTACAAAGGGACGCAGTCGAGCCTTAATGCCATATTTGTAATTCAAGCAGGGCTTTTAGCATTCATCTCCATCCCATAAAGCTGATCTAGGATCAGTTTTGCCTTTTATATCATAATGAATCAGATTACATGGACAGGCATGTTCTGCCTATATCATCCTAGTGTGATTATACTCTCTCTAGGTAAGCCCTCTTTCTAGTATTTTTTTGCTCGCCATTTATTTATTTTCTTCGTCCTTTTTTATGTTAGTTGAATATTTTCTTTTGGTTATTGTGACAGAAAACTCAATCCGGTTTAATGTTGCTTTGGACAATGTCTCTGTTTTAAGGAGGTTCTAGTGTTTTCTGAGTTGTGTTCTCTGAGTTTGGACTTCTCGCCTTGTCTGTTTGCGTAGCTCATACGCAACGCTCACAATGGCAGATCCTAATCTTTCATTCAAGTCAGCAGAAACAAGCACTGCTGCCAGCTAGTCTCAGTCTCAGTCTTAAATGGTGTTGTTTCCGTTCTGTGACAGGGAGTTTATTTTTATTTTCAATATCTCACTGTTTGAGGGAATACAATGCTATCAGCGTGTTGAATCAAAATGTCACCATGTGAGAAAGTTACATGACTTCTCACTGTAATCCCCCGTTTGCTGACTTGGAAAATAACTGACTATATCATCAACATCACTTAGAGATGGTATTTTCAAAGTTACTTAAATCTCAGCCATCTCTCACTTAAGGAAGTAGGCTACTTCCTGCCAACTTTTAGATCTGTAACCAAGCTTTTATCTAAAACACAAGCTATACTCAAACTTCACTATAATGCTTAATCAAATATAGTACTTGGTTATAATGCTTATCTTACTGGACAAAGTGGACCCATTTTAATCCTGAGTAATGCTAGGGGTCAGATTGTGGAGTAAGCAGGTTGATATGGGAACAGATCCGGTTGGACCAGGACTACCTGTGAGAATGTTTTTACCACCAAGGTCACACCAGTGTGTGTGTGTGCGTATCTGTGTATCTGTGTGTCCCCGTAATGTGTGCGGAATGTGTTTACATGCATGTGATGTGAATATGTGCCTGTGTGACTGAGTGTTTCTGTGAGTTCCCTTTCTAACTGTAGTCGCTATAAGCAGTAAAGTATGTGGAATATACAGTATATCTCATGTTCTGTTTTTCTCTGTCTCTTAGCTGAGGGAGGAGTTTGACCGGGGAGTGGACGTCCAGTTAGATGAGGAGCACAGTGTCCATGACGTGGCCGCGCTGCTCAAAGAGTTCCTCAGAGACATGCCTGACCCTCTCCTCACCAAGGAGCTTTACACTGCCTTCATAAACACCATGTGTGAGGAAACATCAACTTCACTACTTATGAATACTACCCTCTGTGTGCAGTAGTAGACTCACTCTGTGCCCTCGGCCCAATCACCTTGGTTGGCCTCTTTTAGTAGGACACACCCTCAGTTTGCATTAAACCCACACTTAAGAGTGTATACTTTGGTCAATGACACACAGACATGCTGAATGCACTGTGAATGTTAGGCTTTAGCCTACCAGAGTGCATACATTGTGTCAAATGTTGTGTATGTGAATGTCAATGTCTACATGTATGTCTATGTACATGTATATTTGGTATGTGTATGTTGTGTGTATGTATGTGAGAGGGTGACATCTTTCTAATGCTTTAGACTGAATCCTCACTCTTAACCTCTAACCTCTAACCCCTGACATCTAACCCCTGACCCCTGTCCTTCCCCTCTGTAGTGCTGGACTGTGAGGAGCAGCAGAGTGCCACCCAGTTCCTGGTCTACCTGCTGCCAGCCTGTAACAGCGACACCCTGACCTCTAACCTCTAACCTCTGACCCCTGTCCTTCCCCTCTGTAGTGCTGGACTGTGAGGAGCAGCAGAGTGCCACCCAGTTCCTGGTCTACCTGCTGCCAGCCTGTAACAGCGACACCCTGACCTCTAACCTCTAACCTCTGACCCCTGTCCTTCCCCTCTGTAGTGCTGGACTGTGAGGAGCAGCAGAGTGCCACCCAGCTCCTGGTCTACCTGCTGCCAGCCTGTAACAGTGACACCCTGCATCGCCTCCTGCAGTTCCTCTCCACCGTGGCCAACCATGCCCACAACAGCCAGGACAAAGATGGACAGGAGGTGAGGCGAAGACCCCCTCCGTTACCCCTACTATTCCCCCTGATTCCCAAAACAACCACAAGCCCCTACCACCTAAACCTCCCTAGAAACTTGGATAGGTGTGTAACTGGCATCAAGCTACCGTTTCAACAGTATAGCTTCCTCCCTCACTAACTCGCACTGAGACTAGATCTCGCGATCTCGGATTCTCTGTCTTGCAAACACACGTGACCGTCCTCCTGAAACACCTTAGCCAGCTGGGCCACGGAAAAGCTAGCAATTCAATGTTAGCATAGGTGGAGGTATTTCAACTTGAGTAAGTCCCACTTAGCACCGTCGTCATGGTTCATTAGTTCCTTAATTAGATCATTAATTCACCAAAGGGAGGAGATGTAGAGTATATGGTGTTAATAAGGGCTGGTAAACAGATTATTAGCACTTGATTTGTCTTGAGTTAACAGCTGATTATGACGATATTAGGCAGCTCGCCAGGATACAGGATTTGCTTTGTCCTGTTTTGACCTGTCTAAGAATGTTTTTCAGCTTTTCCTAATGCCGTTTTAATATGAAACAAATCTATTTATGCCAACAACCGTTAACACATTTGGAACAATTCCCCCCTCTTTTGTGGGATTAAAGATAGGAGACCTTGTTTGAGGCCTGATGTTTCTCTTTGATCCTGAGTGATGGAATTTATGTGGTCAGGCCCTTTTTGAGGTGGCAGATTAACTGAGACATAATATCTTTCCTTTAGCTCATAGGTCAGGTAGAAACCCACAGCATCTATCTGGGTTTGGTACCATCTTTACCATTGATCTGGTCCATCTGGCTTCCGACACTCCGGTTCCGTGACTCTGGTTCCGCTGGGGCTTGGTGTTCTCCTGTATTCTGTCTATCCCACCACACCACTACGCTACATTGGTCTCAATGTTCTTTCCCAAGCGCCCTCCCGCCTCCTCTCCTCCTCTCCTCCTCTCCTCCTCTCCTCCTCTCCTCCTCTCCTCCTCTCCTCCTCTCCTCCTTTTCCTCCTTCGTTCCCTATCTGCCATCTGAAGCAGGAAGTGGGCTAATTTCAAGCTCGCGGCTCGGGCGGGGGGGGTGGAACGGCGGATCAACACGTTTAATCGCGCTCGTGTTCCTAGCACTCTGTGCGGATTGAGGGGGTGAGGGAGGAGGGCAGAGGAGGGTGGTGGGAGGGAAGGAAGAGGGCGGGGAGGAGAAGGGAGAGGAACAAGCTCTCAGGGACGCGCAACCAAAACACTGTGATGTCATTGTGTCCCTCTGACGCACAGTAACTGATTGGTCTCTTGATGTGGTCAAGGGGACGAGGCTATTTCGGAGGGTTGGAGACAGAGGGCTGCTGCTCTGTGACAACGTGGTGAAGTCTCAGTTTAGCCATTGTTGTGTGTTCTTCATAGCTAGTTATTTTCCTGAAGCACTCAGTAAAAATAAAAGGAAACTCAATATAGTATTCTGTGAGGTCAATATAGTAGTCTATGAGGTCAATATAGTATTCTATGAGGTCAATATAGTATTCTATGAGGTCAATGTAGTATTCTACATTTGTTTCAGGAAGTATAATGCAAAAGGAATAGTTTTCCATAGTGTGTCTCTTTGTGTTAATGACAATCAATTGCACTTGTTTGCCTAGTCTAGTGTGGCTTGACTAAGGATGTGATGTTTGACGCAACCACAACCACAACCACACATAACCCATGCTATTCATGAATCACATACAGGACACACTAAAACTGTATGCACTCACTGTGCTGTCAGTGGCTTTAGATAAAACCATCTGCTAAGCAGCTGCCACTATTTTTATTCCTATGTCCTCATCTCCTCCAGGTGACGGGGAACAAGATGACCTCTCTGAACCTGGCCACCATCTTTGGTCCCAACCTGCTCCACAAGCAGAAGAGTTCAGACAAGGAGTTCAGCGTGCAGAGTTCGGCCCGCGCCGAGGAGAGCACCGCTGTTATCGCTGTCCTCCAGAGGATGATCGCAACCTTCCACTCCCTCTTCATGGTGCGTGGGGGGGTTCTGTGTGTGTGCGTGGCTGCGCATGTATGTGTGTGTTTGTTTGATAGATGTAATACTTTGAACAGCGATACAGAGATACTATGTATGTGTGTATTTATATCCTACCCACTTTCCCATCTCCTGTTTAGTCTCTTTATAATACAACCTTGCACGTATATTGTAATTGCAAAGGCAGGTACTGTGTAATTACAGTAATGTATTCGTACTAGCCAGTTCATTGTGAGTTCATTGTATACACTGTACACAGGTGAGGTGACATAGTTGTAGATAAGTTGTAACAACTACATAACCTACATTGTGTAAACTCAATCTGTTTATGTAGTTGCCATGTCAAATACATGGGTTTAGCACTGACACATTTGATGAACTCTCCATGTCTCGGGTCCGTATACATCCATTCCATTTCTATTTCCATTACCTCTGCCTCTCCTCTTTCTCTCTATCACACATTCCTCCCCCTCTCTCTCTCTCCTCCCGCCCTCTCTCCTCCCTCTATTTCTCTCTCTCTCTCCTCCCTTCCTCTCTCTTCCCTCCCTCCCTCCCTCCCTCCCAACTCCCTCTCTCCTCTCTCTCCCCCTCCCTCCCTCTCCCCCTCCCTCCCTCTCTCTCTCTCTCTCTCTCTCTCTCTCTCTCTCTCTCTCTCTCTCTCTCTCTCTCTCTCTCTCTCTCTCTCTCTCTCTCTCTCTCTCTCTCTCTCTCCTTCTCTCTCTCCTCCCTCCCTCTCTCCTCCCTCCCTCTCGCCTCCCTTACTCGTCCCGGGTTGGCAGTGCCACTCTGTAACACATATCTGCATCCCAAATGGCACCCTATCCGCAGCCTGTGTTTAAGTTAGAGAATCCCCAGGCTTTACCAGACAATGGCTGTGTCTTATAGAATGAAAACAGAGCTCTGTGGGCCTTTGTTAGGCTGTTAGAGCTGATCCTGGACCTGATTAAAGGCCTTAAGGCCCAGTCCCGGACCACTACAGAGCACAGTCTTTTGAGACGCTGCCAGAGGGACTTATGGGCCAATCCCTTGCACTGATTGTTCCACCACCACCACCATTTCCCTGAACAGAAGTCGTATTCGTTGACACTTTGCAGAGGTTGTTTTTCCCTCTGCTCAGATCATGGAATTCTTGGTAGTGGAGGGACGCTGGAAAGAGGTCTTGTTAGGTCCTGAAATTATATACCTCGTGTTTTCGACTGGGCAGGGTTGTTGCTGAAGGTCCTGACGTAAACCAAAAAAATATGTTTGTAGCTCTTTAGTTGAATGTGTTTGGCCTGTCGTGCTTCATTGCCAAATCACTTGTTTTATGACCCATGTATTTGATTGCCCAATGCCCAGACACTATACATCAGGGAGGGGCAACTTTGATGTGGGCAAAAAAAAACGGAACTCATCATGACGGGCCGCAATGGCTCGTCGGTCTGCATACATTTTAGTTTTAAAGTTCATTTCCTGCAATTCTGCACATTTTGCCCGTAGCGTAGAGAAAATGTTGCTGTTTTAAAGCAAGTTTGCTTCAATTTGACACATGTTGCCATGGGGCCGAGAGAAGATTTAGCAATTTTCTAACTCATTTCATGCAATTCTACTCATTTTATGCAATTCTACTCATTTTGCCATGGGATGGAGGCAAATGTTTGCAGTTTTTAATATGACAACTAATGATCAATGGACCCCACCCTGGTCGGTAATTCGACCAAAATTACTACAAGTTTAGATAGCTGGCTGCTAGACTAATTTACCAATCCCCCCCCAAAAAAATGCTGACATGGGCTAATTGAGTGACTGCTGATGCACAACCAAATTTCGAAATTGCACCTTGTGTATTCTATGATTCTAACTCTCAACAGTAAGTAGAGACCCCGATAAAGCCCCCCACCCCCCCAAAAAAGGTAGTTTTGTTTGTTTGTTTTTTGGTGTGAAATTTGTCCACGGGCCTACAAAAGGGCCAGTTGCCCGTCCCTGCTATACATGGATCCATAGACTGGTATTTAATAGTATTCCATGTTATAATATGTGTTCATGTATTGATTGGCTTGTGATCACCAAACGTGAAGATGGAGAAAGTTAGACTCATGTTCACCATGAAGTTGTCTTGGTCAATAGTACCCCCTAGTGCTCATCATATGCCATTACATACATAAACTGACCATTTTTTATGTACTTGTTTTGGTCATTTACATTTACATTTTAGTCATTTAGCAGACGCTCTTATCCAGAGCGACTTACATTTAGTGAGTGCATACATTTTTCATACTCATGGTCATGTCTGTTATTGTCTGTGTGTAGGTGCCCCCAGACCTGCAGAATGAGGTCCTGATGAGTTTACTGGAGACTGATCCTGATGTGGTAGACTATCTGCTCAGGAGAAAGGCATCACAGTGAGTACATTGGCTCCATGGCACATATCACAGTCACACATTTTGAATACTCATCGAAAGCAGTTGCTTAGCCTTGTGTTCAAGTCTGTGGAGAGAAAGTGAAGAAGCCATTATCTATGGCAATATCTTCTCATTCTCTTCACCCATCCTTTTCTCTCCCTTGTCTCATCCCTCCCTCCATCCCTCCCTCCACAGGAGTCCAGACTTGTTGCGATCGGAAGATCCTTTCTCCCTGAGCGAGAGGCGCTCCTCCAGTGACTCCAACAAGGTCTCCAGTGGAGAGGTGTCCCCCTATGACAACAACTCCCCCATCCTGTCTGAGCGCCTGGGGGAAGGGACCAGTCCAGGGTCAGAGAGGCTCTTCCGTGTCCCAGAACAGTACACCCTGGTGGGGCCGGTGGCAGGACGGACGCGGGACCCCCATGGGTCCAATCCCTGGGTCTCAAAAGGTGAGAGGACTACTGTCCAGTCGTACTTAGCTGTGGTTGATATAATCGTGGTGGTGCTGGTGGTGATTATGATAATGATGATGATGGTGGAGGTGATGATGTGGATGAAGATGATGATAATAATCTTGATAATGATGATGATGATTATGATGGTCCCTAAACATGGTCATCTTCATTATGTCCTATACATCAGAGGAGCATGCTAATATCTGGGGAGCCTGGCATTCCACTCTGAAACCAGGGCTGAAGGATCAGCCTTATGCAGGTAAGCTGTTGAAATGTAACAATCCATTTTTTAAACTTTTACTTATCTTCATTTTCTTACTTTTCCCATTGACATCTGTATCTCCAGGTTCCCATAGCAACATGTCAGAGGGCAGCTCACGCAGCTCCCAGGAAGGACTTGACGGTCTCCAAGGCGACGCCAGGCAGGTGGTACGACAGACACAGACTTCGCTGGGTGTGGCCGAGTGCAGGCCCCACCCCCCTGTGACACGGGTCTGCAGCAGCCCTCACGGCGAGGCGGGACGGCCGCGCCTCCAGCTGAGCCTCAACCCCGTGACCCCACCCCATCTGCACCCCGATGGCCAATCAGCAGCTAGCAGCGCAGAGGACCTCCCACACCTCCCCCATGACATTGGACACCAGTATAGCTCCAGCCCTAACTCCACCAACTCGGGTCCTGCCCTCTCAGGGCGTCCTCCCCCTCCCCCGTACGGTGGCTCGTCCTCCAGGCTCTCCCCTGCTGCCTCTAAACCAGCCCAGCCTGCCTCCCCCGCAGCACCTCCTCACCAGCACCCCCTGCAGGGTGGGAGGCCACCAGTGCCACAGAACTCGGTTTCCCCCACCACGGACGGCATGGTACCCATGAGCCCAGAGTGGCAGGACTGGCAGAGGGACAGGTGGCAGATCTGGCAACTCCTGTCCTCCGAAAACGCAGACACACTCCCAGAGACACTGGTGTAAGCTGGACCATAGGACCATGGAGTAGTGTTAGCCGTCCCTCCCCTCTGTCCTCCCTTTTGTCCCTCCCCCCAAACATGGACGCCATGGCGTTGTTTACATGTGCAGCTGCTGCCTATACTACGGACTTGGTACGGAGTCACTAGTGTTTCCTGTTTGCTATGTATTGATCCGCGATGGATCCGCGATTGATGTTGTTATTAAATACTCTCTCTGAGCTGTTTCAGAAAGGATGAAAATGAACTGTCAGCAAGACATACCTCAAACGTCAAGTTCATCAGTTTGATTCACAGTTATTATTGCATTTCCACATTTCGATAAGGCCCCAGTTTAAATTTAGCTGAATGTAATATGTAGAGGTAACTTTTAAAGACAGGAAGGCTTAAAGTTTATGACAACAATTGATAAGCTACAGTCAATTTACATGAAGTCATCACATATATTAGTGATCGCTGCTAATATTCAGAATGTATTTACTTGCTGACAATATATCCCGGTATGTTCCGTACAAGTTTGTATGAACAGAGTTTTATTCAATGTCAGTCACCAAGTAACAGAGCCCATAGTTCAGTTTTTGCAACAGTTCGTATATAAGCATTATAATGTATTTTATGTCGACCTAGCTAACATTTTTTTTACAGGCTGTCGAAATGTTTGTGTTGTGTGGTTTTAACACGGTTTAAAAAGATAACGTCTGTCAAAGCTTTACTGTACCAAGTTGGGTTCTAAAGGAAAGCTATTCTTGCCATCAGTACAGTACTGTGCCATGTGCCAAAGTTCTTTCATTCCTTTACTCTCTCTATTCATCAAATGTTTTTTGGGCATCTATAAAGTCTCATCTGCTTTGCCTCATTCCATAGTTAACATTGTGCTGTTATCTATTGGATTTCACTTCACCATGGTTGCTACATTTACATTTACATTTACGTCATTTAGCAGACGCTCTTATCCAGAGCGAGTTACACAGTATGGCTTATCATACAAGCTCATATCAACATCATTCATTCCAATGATCTCCCTCATTCCATTAGGTGGTTGATGTCAAGGTTATGGCTGCAATATTTTTAGAAGCAGATTGAAAAGACAGGTTCATTGCTGGCCTGATAGGTTCATTGCTTTCCCTCTCACTGATTGATATGGGATTTTACTAGACATTTGCACTTACTCTACTGGACTCTCATAATTGCCAAAGCTTTTTTGATTCCTCCTTTTCGACAACAAAACAAACACGTCTCCTTGCTTTTGTCATTACATGCACTGTCTGCCTGTATAGCTTACCTGATGCTTTTTGCTCCCTATATACAATAATAGTTCACAATCATTTCCCAGTTTTGTGGATATTTGCTGGCAAATATTGCACACTTACTAAATGGTAGTTTGGGTGGTTATGTTTGTTTCAATCCATCTGTGTGTCACAGGAATTTGAAGTGTGACAGACATTTGAATTATTTACAAGGGTTCACACATTTCTAAAATGACAGTACTTGTTGAATACGCGCCCCATCTTTACTTCTATAAACAGCGCTTTCAACAGCTTGTGTTTCTAAGCACTATTCTCAGTGTCTGTGTGTTTGGAGTCAAGTATGCCATAGATCAGTGCTCTTTGAAAATTATTTGATACCCCACATTGTTTTATGGTTGTCAATTATTTTTTGTAGCTTGTCATCCAAGATTGTAGTTTTTTTTTTACTATTATGTCTGTTCAGTATTGTAATATATGGAAATAACAGTTTTTACTCCCAAAAAATCAACAAACATGTATATGGCCTGAGTTTTGATCTGATGTCCGCTTTTGTATTGTGCGTCGTCTTAAATATGCCATGGTGGAATTAAACGTGAAATAAGGTGTTTTGTTTACTTGGTTTGTTGGTTATCAGCTTGTGCCCTTATAAACCTTTTACCAGTGGCAATATAACCGATTTCAACAATGCATGAATGTTTAATGGTGTAATAACAGTACAGAACCAAAAGAGGGGACCCTAGATCTTTTTGCTTAGTCGTTTTTGTCCACAGGTCATTCTAAAGATATCTTTATCACCCAACGTTCTTCAAACAATTACGATATATTTGGAACATTTTATAATTCTTCACCTTGAAAGAGGAAAAATGAAATAAAAAGAGAGAGGAGGATAGAGCGAAACAGAGAGTGTGGAAAGGATGATGTAAGAGTGAAGCTCAAGACCTCCATGTTAGAAACCTGAGATAAGGTGGTTCCATGCTGGTGGCTTTAATTCCCACTGAGCTCAGGAGAAGTACTAAATCTGCTTACAGCATAGAACAGAGCTGAAAATGAACTTCCAGGAGATTATTACCCACATCTTAATTGGTAATTTCCTGCTAATTGGGTATATAAGTACAGCCAGAGAGATGTGGTCAGAAGACACAAAGATTTTCCACAGACATGTGGTCTACTATTTGATAATTTGATGATTGATTAAGCTATTCGGTATGTCATTTTGTGCAATTATTTGCAAACCATTAATTATAAGTATTTTTAACATTTGAAAATGCATAAAATCCCCTAGCTTAAAATAGTTAAAAGGGATGTTAAGCTTTCTGTGGAAAATAGCTTCCATAAAACAAAATAATTGTGATTTGTGGAATTAGACTGTGTATAATGATCTGAAAACGGACTTCCTCAAAGATAGTTGACATTCACTGGTGCAGTGTCCCATGGACTGTTCAGAATCCCCCCCCAGTTCAGCATCCAAACCAGCAGTCACAGCATGTGATTAAAGTATTTCTGTTAAAGTCTGTGGTTCACCCAATCGGAATTCCAATCACTGTATCTGTAGACCACTGAATTTCTAGACCCTCCTATTTCCGAGCAGGCAGTGGTAGGCCTACCATCCTAACTCAATATGGGCTCAATTTCCCCTTAGCATGGTGTAAGCACAGACACAAGCAGAGAAAGAATACAAGACATAATGAATCAATTTACAGGACTATTCCTAGGACCATAGGAATTATTTTCTCAAGTTATCATTGAGTACATACTATCTTACGGACATCAACCACTGAAGAGAGGGATGTATTTTTATATTAGTTTCCAGTGGATATCTTAGTCTATGGAAAGCAGTGATCATACTCTACAGGTATGGAGCATTGTAGCTATTTGCTCTTGTCCATCTGACATTAACCATGTATTGTAATAGATTGTCAGTGTTGCAGAACAAGCAGATGCAGTTGAGGCACATGATCGCATGCAGGCCACAGTAATTCCCTCTGGCTCTGGTTTCGCTCCTGCAAAGTGGAGCCATGGGGACCAGATGGTTCTGGAGCCGGAAACCCAAGGCTGACCTCAATTCCTAGCCCAGTGGAGGAGGAGCGGTTCTGGTTCTGAGAAGGAATACGCCCGTCTGTGGTTCTGTTCTGTCTCTGCGGTCCGACTCCACTCTGCTACCCTGCCCACGCAACCCTGTTTCATGGAAAACACTCCTGGAGGGAGGGAGGGAGGGAGAGATGTGGGGGGGGGACTGGGAGAGAGCGGAGAGAGGAGAGAGAAAGAGAGAGAGGGGGACTGGGAGAGAGAGGAGAGAGATAGAACGAGTGAAAGTACGCCTCTTCAAAGAGATTACCACACACATTCCCGTGCCTTCAGGGAGAAGGTTTGACTTACTCTGTATTCCCTCCTGAGTATTTCTCCTCCTCCAAAAGGCATGTGAACTGTTTAGTATAACAACTAGAAAGGAGTTGTATAACAAAAGCTCTTTTATGGCCCAAAACAGACAAGCCTAGTAAGATCAAAGCTCAAACAATGACTCCAAACAATGGCACACAATGACTTTTCTCCTTAGAAGCTTTCCTCTGTTATCTGAATGCTTGCCCATGCATTGTTTCTGTTTTATTTCAATGGTCTGGTTATTCCACCGTAAAATGAGCCCACCAAAGGATACCGTGTAAAGTTGCTATGCTGCTGAATACGTAAGTGTGATATCAAAAATATTGTGTTGAAGCCTTGCAATACTCACTTTTTGTAATCTGCCTTAGTAACGCAAGAGCGATGGGGACTGATGCAAGACTATCCCACTGGGCACAGACGTCAATTCAACGTCTATTCCACATTGGTTCAACGTAATTTCATTGAAATGACGTGGAAACGACGTTGATTCAACCAGTGTGTGCCCAGTGGGATGTTCTTACTAGGCCCGGTTGTTTTGTCTTTGTCCTCTTTTGACCCATAGGACATGTCTGTTTTCTGGATAGGAGCTTTGTTCTAAATAGCCTTTGCATGGACCGTGAAAACAAATATAGCAAATACAAAGCAGCTTTCTTTCTGAGCCTAATGACATGCCTCCTAATATTATAAGCCGACTGGCAATGGAATTAAACTTGTTCTCTTTTTCACTGGCCTTTGATTTCTCGCTGCAGGGGGGTAAACAGTTGTTCAGTGTGAGCTGTGGGATGTCAACAAACCGTTGATGTGCTGGAGTGTTTAGTTAGATGTAGCATGTGTGGCTCTCTTTTTCTACACAATGTTTGCATGTGTTATGGTGCCCGATGCACTAATGAATCTCTTATCTTTCAGTTTTTCTCTCCATCACTTTTCTTTTTCTCACCATCACTGTGTGTGTGTGTGTGTGTATTTGTGTCTGTGTATGTGCGTGCATGTGTGTGTATGTGTTGCGCAATGAAGGGTGTTTGTGCCCAGGAGGACCTCATTATCAAAAAGGACCAGCAGCTAGCTGTCTGTTTGTAATCAAGATTTCTGCCCCAATCATCCCCCTGTCATTGTTATCATGCGGTGACAAAATGCAAAATATCATGGATCTTCGTGTTCTGTTACTGTTTTTGCCACGGAAACCCACTAACGTTTTCCTCATGAACTAAATAGCCTACATAACGCTGTGTGCCTTGGGCCAGCGTTCTGATTAAACCCTAAGACAGTTGTGAATCAAGAACGCTGGTATACTTAGTAAACAATCATCCAGATGTGTTTTACCACTGGCTCATCTGCGTCATGTTTGAGGTTGTGGTGGTTGGGACAGGGAGGGACTCTGATTTGACTGGATGCCCACAGTGCCCAGAGTGGATGGGCACATCATCAGGAGGGCTGGGAGGCAAGGAGGATGGAAGATGGGGAGGAGGAGGAGGAGGAAGGAGGAGGAGGAGGAGGAGGAAGGAAGGGAGGAAGAGGAGGGGTGGAGGAGTAGGAGGAAGAGGAGGAGGGAAAGTGCTCCATCCGACCTAACATTGTCAGATTTGTCCACGGGGGTTACGGAGCAAACATGGACCACACATGTTCACACTGATGCTTACATACTGTACGGTACATATGGAAGCGCATGCAAACACACACATTCACAAACACATACGAGCAGAAGCATGCACATACACAAATATGCACGCACACGCACGCACACATGCATGCACGCACGCACGCACACACACAAAATGTGTCCATGTTTTTGACAGCATTTTGATGTCACATCAATATATATATGAAAAGAAAAGCCTTAAATGTTCCCATTGAACTACATCAATGGTCATATCCCATGGACAACAAAGGATAATGGGAGAAAAGGGAACAACATACTGCCAAAATAATGGATAAACCAACATGAAGTGTTTTAATAGGCCGTTGGGCCACCACAAGCTACCAGAACAGCTTCAATGCACTTTGGCATACATTCTACATGTGTCTGGAACTTTAGGGATGCAACACCATTCTTCCTCGAGAAATTCCATCATTTGGTGTTTTGTTGATGGTGGTGGAAAACACTGTCTCAGGCGCCGCTCCAGAATCTCCCATAAGTGTTCAATTGGGTTGAGATCCGGTGACTGAGACGGCCATGGCATATGGTTTACATCGTTTTCATGCTCATCAAACCATTCAGTGACCCCCCCTCCCCACACACACACACACAGACACCCTGCTTGCCCTTCACACACACCCTCTCCCTTGATGAGTAAGAGGCCAACTCAGCACCGATAGCCCTGAAACAGCTGTGATCACTCCCCATGTGAAAGCACATGTGTTCCATATCCTGCTCTGTCCGATCAAAGCCTGTCAGGGGCCCTTACAGTATGGAACAGGCCTGTGTGAGCATGCTGAAAATAAAAAGGCCCACTCAGGTATGTCCTTCCTGTCTCTCTCACCTGAACACATATTGAATGTTCTGGGTGCAATCAACAACACACCATCCTGTGTTGTTCTTGGTTTTTGGCTCAGTGTGTTATATGATCATTTGGCTTTGATTCACACCTATAAACTAATCTAAGGTCACTTTTGCATTTTACCTCGCAATAGTAAGAGTAGGTTGGGGAAACATCTACTGTACCTGGTCATAAGACTTTTAAGCAGGTCAACATTCACAAGGCCGCAGGGCCAGACGGATTACCAGGACGTGTACTCCGAGCATGTGCTGACCAACTGGCAAGTGTCTTCACTGACATTTTCAACATGTCCCTGACTGAGTCTGTAATACCAACATGTTTCAAGCAGACCACCATAGTCCCCGTGCCCAAGAACTCTAAGATAACCTGCCTAAATGACTACCGACCCGTAGCACTGACGTCTGTAGCCATGAAGTGCTTTGAAAGACTGGTCATGGCTCACATCAACAGCATAATCCCAGAAACCCTAGACCCACTCCAATTTGCATACCGCCCCAACAGATCCACAGATGATGCAATCTCTATCGCACTCCACACTGCCCTTTCCCACCTGGACAAGAGGAACACCTACGTGAGAATGCTATTCATTGACTACAGCTCAGCATTCAACACCATAGTGCCCTCTAAGCTCATCACTAAGCTAAGGATCCTGGGACTAAACACCTCCCTCTGCAACTGGATCCTGGACTTCCTGACGGGCCGCCCCCAGGTGGTAAGGGTAGGTAACAACACATCTGCCACACTGATCCTCAACACGGGGGCCCCTCAGGGGTGCGTGCTCAGTCCCCTCCTGTACTCTCTGTTCACCCATGACTGCATGGCCAGGCACGACTCCAACACCATCATTAAGTTTGCCGACGACACAACAGTGGTAGGCCTGATCACCGACAACGATGAGACAGCCTATAGGGAGGAGGTCAGAGATCTGGCCGTGTGGTGCCAGGACAACAACCTCTCCCTCAACGTGACCAAGACAAAGGAGATGATTGTGGACTACAGGAAAAAAAAGAGGACTGAGCACTCCCCATTCTCATCGACGGGGCTGTAGTGGAACAGGTTGAGAGCTTCAAGTTCCTTGGTGTCCACATCACCAACGAACTATCATGGTCCAAACACACCAAGACAGTCGTGAAGAGGGCACGACAAAGCCTATTCCCCCTCAGGAGACTAAAAAGATTTGGCATGGGTCCTCAGATCCTCAAAAAATTCCACAGCTGCACCATCGAGAGCATCCTGACTGGTTGCATCACCGCCTGGTATGGCAACTGCTTGGCCTCTGACCGCAAGGCACTACAGAGGGTAGTGCGTACGGCCCAGTACATCACTGGGGCAAAGCTTCCTGCCATCCAGGACCTCTATACCAGGCGGTGTCAGAGGAAGGCCCTCAAAATTGTCAAAGACTCCAGCCACCCTAGTCATAGACTGTTCTCTCTGCTACCGCACGGCAAGCGGTACCGGAGTGCCAAGTCTAGGTCCAAAAGACTTCTCAACAGCTTCTACCCCCAAGCCATAAGACTCCTGAACAGCTAATCATGGCTACCCAGACTATTTGCACTGCCCCCCCACCCCATCCTTTTTACGCTGCTGCTACTCTGTTAAGTATTTATGCATAGTCACTTTAACTCTACCCACATGTACATATTACCTCAACTACCTCAACTAGCCGGTGCCCCCGCACATTGACTCTGCAACGGTACCCCCCTGTATATATAGCCTCCCTACTGTCACTTTATTTTACTTCTGCTCTTTTTTTCTCAACACTTTTTTTGTTGTTGTTTTATTCTTACTTTTTTTGTTTAAAATAAATGCACTGTTGGTTAAGGGCTGTAAGTAAGCATTTCACTGTAATGTCTGCACCTGTTGTATTCGGCGCATGTGACCAATACAATTTGATTTGATTTGATTTGACTCTGATTCAGATCACATTTATAAGCAAAGTGAAGTGATTCGGATTTACCTAAAGAACTGATCTAAGGTCAGATTTATTTTAACCTTCCAATGGTAAGAGTAGGTTGGGGAAACATCTATTGTACCTGGATCATACAGTAGGTCTGACAATATTCTACCTCTGAGAAATAGTATGATAAATGACGTTCTTCTAGGTGGCAAACAAACAAAGCACCCAGACGCTCAACATGCTATATGACAGATGACATAGAACTATGACAGATGACATAGAACTATGACAGATGACATAGAACTATGACAGACATAGATCATATACAGTATGTCATACACGTCATGCACAGTTTCCTTGACAACCTTTCTCAGTCGTTGATCACTCCCTGTCAGCAGCCGTTAAGCGTGACAATAGTGACTTCAGGCCTTGGTCATCATGGTGTTGTCCAGAGCTCAGGGCTAAATGATGGATGTTACCCCGTAACTACTGAAATGAGGAAGTGGAGGTACAATCCTCAAACCTCATTTAGCCTTCCCAATGCATTTACTGTACTGAAACAGAGAGATTGAAGAACTGCTAGATGGTTGGAACTAGCCTAGAGCTGCAAAGTGTAGTAGTCTCTGGCAGCCATTGTTGACAGCCAAAGTATATGCAAACAGATCTCGAACATTCCGATGCAACTATGCAACTCGAAGGTCCAAAATTGAAGTTAAAAAAACAAAGTTATGCAGCTAGTTTTGCGTTCTGCACCCATCATGCCAGTATTTAGTATTTATCAGGATCCCCATTAGCTACTACCAAAGCAGCAGCTACGCTTCCTGCGATCCAAACAGGGTTAAAACAATTACATAACAACAAAACACAACAACAGCCTACATCATCAATAAATAAATCAATACAACGTACAAGACATTATTACAAATTACAATATACAAAAATCCACAATACCTTAACATTACAATAAGTGTGTGTACAGTATTGGTCTTCACAAAGTTCGCTGCTTCAGTGTTATGATATATTTTTGTCAGATGTTACTATGGTATACTGAAGTATAATTACAAGCATTCCATAAGTGTCAAGGGCTTTTATTGACAATTACATTAAGTTTATGCAAAGAGTCAATATTTGCAGAGTTGACCCTTCTTTTTCAAGACCTCTGCAATCCGCCCTGACATGCTGTCAATTAACTTCTGGGCCACATCCTGACTGATGGCAGCTCATTCTTGCATAATCAATGCTTGGAGTTTGTCAGAATTTGTGGGTTTTTGTATGTCCACCCGCCTCTTGAGGATCGACCACAAGTTTTCAATGGGATTAAGGTCTGGGGAGTTTCCTGGCCATGGACCCAAAATGTAGATGTTTTGTTCCCCGAGCCACTTAGTTATCACTTTTGCCTTATGGCAAGGTGCTCCATCATGCTGGAAAAGGCATTGGTCGTCACCAAACTGTTCTTGGATGGTTGGGAGAAGTTGCTCTTGGAGGATGTGTTGGTACCATTCTTTATTCATGGCTGTGTTCTTAGGCAAAAAAGTGAGTGAGCCCACTCCCTTGGCTGAGAAGCAACCCCACACATAAATGGTCTCAGGATGCTTTACTGTTGGCATGACACAGGACTGATGGTAGCGCTCACCTTGTCTTCTCCGGACAAGGTGTTTTCCGGATTCCCCAAACAATCGGAAAGGGGATTCATCAGAGAAAATGACTTTACCCCAGTCCTCAGCAGTCCAATCCCTGTACCTTTTGCAGAATATCAGTCTGTCCCTGATGTTTTTCCTGGAGAGAAGTGGCTTCTTTGCTGCCCTTCTTGACACCAGGCCATCCTCCAAAAGTCTTTGCCTCACTGTGCATGCAGATGCACTCACACCTGCCTGCTGCCATTCCTGAGAAAGCTCTGTACTGGTGGTGCCCCGATCCCGCAGCTGAATCAACTTTAGGAGACGGTCCTGGCGCTTGCTGGACTTTCTTGGGCGCCCTGACTTTTGTGGCAGGGGTGAAATGCAGTGGAAATGTTTTTGGGGGATTAAGTTCATTTTCATGGCAAAGAGGGACTTTGCAATTAATTGCCATTCATCTGATCTCTCTTCATGACATTCTGGAGTATATGCAAATTGCCATCATCAAAACTGAGGCAGCAGACTTTGTGAAAATTAGTATATGTGTCATTCTCAAAACTTTTGACCACGTCTGTGTTGTTTTATTTGTTTTTTTAATCAGATTTTACTGCTCGCTTGAGTTACTTGATGTGGAGGAGAGTTCTATGTAGTACTACGCATTTCCCAGAGTCTGTTCTGACTTGGGGACTGTGAAGAGACCCCTGGTGGCATGTCTTATACAGGTGTCTGAGCTGTGTGTTAGCTATTTGAACAGAGAGTTCAGTCTTTTCAACATCTTAATACTTCTCACAAAGACAAGTAGTGATGCAGTCAATGTCAGAACGCTGAGTGTGGATGTGGTGCAGGGAATCAAGCGCAGGCACAAAGGTGTTCGTCAACAGTCTTTAGTAGTCAAATAAATTCCAAACAGGAGAAATAACCAACCCAACCGGGAGGCAAAAGCGACAAAACGCACACACACAACAGTGCGTAAAACAAGAAAAGGCGCACGCAGTGCGGACTCTCAATACACAGTATGAGAGAGAAAAACCCCATCAACATGAAAACAGCTTGACAAAAACAATCACACATAACACCTGACCCAACATACGAAACTAAATAGGGAACACAATCAAACACTAACAAGGGACAGGTGTTACAAACAGACAAAACCAAACAAACATGAAACATCGAACGGTGGCAGCTAGTACTCCGGGGACGACGACCGCCGAAGCCTGCCCGAACAAGGAGGAGGGGCAGCCTCGGCCGAAACCGTGACAGTCAATCTCTCCTCTACATCATTCCAGTTCACAGTCAAGTCTATGAACCATGCCAGCATGATATTGTAGAGGAAATAACTGATAGAAAACATTCCTCAATCATCTTGACACCCTCAAGAGTGTTCCCATGTATTCTGTTGGATGAACAGATGTGATAAGCCAATTTGATAAGCAACTCGTCACATCAGGGGCACGTACAGTATCTTTCTGTTTCACTGCACCATCGGTTTCCTCGGCGACAGCCTTGATGCTTCTGACTGGCTGAGTGCAATTTCCTGTTTTGTTTTGATTGTGACAATCAGGTTGAATGGTCCCTCCAGCGGGGCAGCAGCAGGGAGATGCTCGCTAGGAGATTGTTACTTCTGGCAGGGAGGATGGCGCTAACTAACATCCCCCAATGCGAACATTGTGCCAACTGCCAATGTGATGTGCTACAGCTGGGATCTGCCCTTAATGAAGTGTCTGCATGTTGTTTGCAAAAGTGAAATCTGTCCTACAACCACTGTCTCTTTTCATTTAGTTTATGGAGGAATTCTAGCCTGTGATTGTAGAGCCTGTGCTCTGGTATTTTACAAACATGTCTTCATACGTTCATGTACTGTATGTATATGTCAACACATACGCATACATGTGTTGTGTATGACCTTAATATGATGTTAATCTACAGTAATGGAATGTCTCACATGACATTTTCACCATGGGATCATCAAGTCAGACACTGTGCAAAGGACATGCCATCCAACAGTCAAAATCCATTAAATGAATGAATCAACTACATCCTTGAAATAAAGGGCTTGCAACTCTGACACTACTCATTTGTCCAGATGTTTGCCTGCAGAGCGAACAGACTGTTATGAGTAAGCTGTCCTATTTTTCCATTTTAGCTGCACTGGCAGCAAACCAAATGGAGACAGTTTGGCTCATGGTGCGAACGGACCTGAGACAGACAGATTGTTTCTCTCCTATAAGAACTGTGACTGCATGGCTGTGTCCCAAATGGCAGCCTATTCCCTATATAGTGGGCTATTCCCTATTCCCTGTGGACCCTGGTGAAAAAAAGTAGTGCACTATATAGGGAATAGGCAGCCATTTCGGACGCAGCCCTTATATGAAGACATACTCCGTGAAATGTTTCGCATAGCTATGTTGACATATGAGCGAATGGACGTGTATGGGTACAGGAAGGTCAGGGTAACTAGAGACAGGTACAGTCAGCTATCGGTTTATATGGTTATTAAAACATCCTGCAACATTCTGTGCCCCATCACCTGGCCCCAATAAAGGCATCATTCACCCATTGAAGCGTATGGAGACTGTGTGCTGAGTATCAACTACATATCCCCACATTACCAGGTTTCAATAAGCTTAGTGAAATGATGTTTGATAAGCCATCCTCTCCTCTCCTCTCCCCTCCTCTCCTCTCCTCTCCTCTCCTCTCCTCTCCTCTCCTCTCCTCTCCTCTCCTCTCCTCTCCTCTCCTCTCCTCTCCTCTCCTCTCCTCTCCTCTCCTCTCCTTGCCCCAGGCTAGCTTCCAGACAGACGTGATAAGGCACATAACGTATTACATTTCACTCAGGATATTAAAAAGCATATAGATATAATCTATGTAATATGTTGAGGGGGGTTTAGGGTCCTCTCTCCATCTGATACCATTCTATACTCATATTGGTAAAGAACAGCTTTGTATTACATGTAATAGCTGTCAAAACATATTTTTCACACATTTTTAACACGTCGTCTGCAAAAACTATTGTAGATATGGAAAATCAAGCGGTACTGTATCGTATCAGTAGCAGGCATATTACCCCAGGGTTGGTATTGTACTTCATGACTCACAGCACCTTTCTGTTACTTCAGGGTAGGTGAGGGGAGTTCTGCAATGACGGTATAGTCGCACATGGGAAGTAGAGGAAGAATAAGGTGTTATGACAGATTGTGATCCCCTTGCTCTTAGTAACCTCCGGGGTGAGAGGCAACACTGTTTCAGAGATGATATTAATCCCAGCATGCCTCAGGAGAAGGGAAACCAGTTGTTTCAAGATGCAGGTTTTTTCATAACTTTGTTTATATGACCGGTTCAGCGGAAAGTAAGTAACAGTGGGACAGCATTCTGGATCTCTTGTCACCATCTTGACAGGAAATGATGTCACTCAACATGGAATTTTGATTTCAACTGTCATTATTGAGATAGCAGGTGCAAAATGGTTGTAAAATAAATCTCAGTTATGTCTGCATGGATTTAAGATAGACCATCAACACATTTCCTCCCCTTATTCATTGAACTCACAGTATCAATCAATCAATCAATCAAATGTATTTATAAAGCCCTTTTTACATCAGCAGATGTCACAAAGTGCTATACAGAAACCCAGCCTAAAACCCCAAACAGCAAGCAATGCAGATGTAGAAGCACGGTGGCTAGGAAAAACTCCCTAGAAAGGCAGAAACCAAGGAAGACACCTAGAGAGGAACAAGGCTCTGAGGGGTGGCCAGTCCCCTTCTGACTGTGCCGGGTGGCGATTATAACAGTAAATGGCCATTAAGGCCAGATTTTTCTCCAAGATGTTCAAACGTGCATAGATGACCAGCATGGTCAAATAATAATCACAGTGGTTGTAGAGATTGCAACAGGTCAGTACATCAGGAGTAAATGTCACTTGGCTTTTCATAGCCGGGCATTTAGAGGTTGAAATTGCAGGTGCGGTAGAGAGAGAGAGTTGAAAACAGCAGGTCTGGGACAAGGTAGCACGTCCGGTGAACAGGTCAGGGTTCCATAGCCGCAGGCAGAAGAGTGGAAACTGGGGACAGCAAGGAGTCATCAGGCCAGGTAGTCCTGAGGCATGGTCCTAGGGCTCAGGTCCTCTGGGAGGGGAAGGAGAGAGGGAGAGAATTAGAGGGAGCATACTTCAATTCACACAGGACACCGGATAAGACAGGAAAATAACAGCAGATATAACAGTAATGCCTTTGCTCTCTAAACATTCTTAGAATATGTTGAGAGAGGGTTGTTTTTGTTGGCTTTAGAAACAATAAAACCACAACTCTCTGGCAAGTAACATATATTTTAAAAGTGAACAAAGATAATTAGAAATGACAGGGCCGCTTTGGAGGACAATGTGGTACCTCCTGCTGACCTTGCAGTTAGTAAAACCTGATCTTGGCTCAGTGTGTGTCTATGGGGCAAAGCTAAACTACAGTATACCCTCTTAGAAAAAAGGGTTCCAAAAGGGTTCTCTTATGGGGACAGCTGAAGAACCCTTTTAGGTTCTAGATATAACCTTTTTCTCTAAGAGTGTACAGATTGTTCTGGGCACGACTGCCTCTAACCACATAACTATGGGCTCTCAGAGCAGGTAGTAATTAAGCTGAAGCAGAAGCTCTGATGATAAGTTGGCTGTGTATTTGCTGAAGAAAAGACTCAGAGGACAGGCATGGTCATCTTAGGCCTATACACACACACACACACACACACACACACACACACACATAGACAGGAGCACACATGAACGCACACACACACACACACACACACACACACACACACAATGTCAATGTAAACCATTCTCTGAACGTTCCTAAGCATGTGAGAGCAGGGGCAGAGAGGAACTGAATTTGGCCTTGGCACTATGATCTGTAATAGAAAAGCAGGATCCTTGGCTCTCCTTCACATTCCTCTCTCCTCTCTCTCACTGTACTCTCCCAGTGAGCCTGTCTGTAAAAAGACTGCTGGGAGTGGTATGCACCATTTGCTGTGAGAACTCACTTTGCACAGCAGATAGCAGCAGGCAAATCGTTTAAGGATCAGCTATTGTATGCTATCTAGACCAGCCATAAGTATAGTCACTACTGTATGTTTTTTAACACAGACAAATTTGACATCAGTTGTGCGGGTAACGGGTTGAAATGATTGAACAAACTTGACTTTTAAGTCTATACTACTTAATATAGTCCAACAGGTGATATGTTCTCTCTCTTTCCCTCACTCTTCCTCTTTACAGAACAACTCACTTTTTCTGCTCTCAATGACTTTGGATGTCGAGGTGCAACACTCGCTAAGATTGACTGCCGTACTAGAATATAATTAGTCCATTTCTAATTTAGATAACTCATTCTCATATTAATGAGAATGCTCTGCTAATGTTCTTGTTGAGCATCTTTTGATTGAAGTGGAGAGATACAGATCTGCTCTACTTAGACCAGTTTAACGGTTGCACATATTTTTAACACCATACCAAATTGCGTATTAAAAAGGAACTTTCAATGAATCCCACTTGAAGAGATGAGCGGAATGTGTTTTGAGGTACCTTAAAATCTCTTCCCGTGGTCCACTGTGCATTTTTGGCCTGGATGCCAATTCTGTAGTTGTACACCACTCCATGTCTATTGTTAGATTGAATAAATAAGATTCACAAAAAATGTGTTTCAAAGGCCTCTCACTCAGTCTCCTGGGTAGACTAGTGATAATAGATGGCCTGAAACATCATAAATTGCCACAAAGTTTTTGTGGATAGGAAAGATGGATGTTGAGACTCACTTATCTGAAGTTTGGTAAGTTGCATCCCCTTTTGTGATGTGTCTTACTTGGAGAGGAGAGAATGAATAATGCAGGGCCAATGCCTGATGGCCATCTATTGTTCTATTCTATTGTTTGGAGAGGTCTGAGCTTCAGCTGTCTCTGTGAAATATTGATTCGGTACTTAACAGTTGTTGAGTGGAACTGTGGCATAACGGTAAGATAGATTGTGGTTATTTTCTGGAAAGACACGTGAGGTCAGGACTTATCGGCTATGCACAAGTGTGTATCTTGCCTCTCTAGTCCACCATGTTGGACAGGTCAGGCAATGACTATATTTTCTTCCTTCCTGTTTCATTCACTCTTTTCCTTCCCACCTTTCTCCTCTCTCTCCTCTTCTTCATTGATCTCTCTCTTCTCCCTCTATGTGGTTCTCACAGCTACTGTGCGTAGAGCTGGAGCGAAACCCTGCATCATTAAACATGACAATTAACTTTACAGTCGTTAAGTGGATGGCTTCATTAGATGTTCCCCAAGGATCCATCCTACTCCTTCTTCATTTCAGAGAACAAAAAAGCATTTTCTTCAAAATTGAAGAAAGTTTCTAATGCCACCCATCATACAGGTATGGTTACAATGTGTGAATACTGTGTGTAACCTAGTTGGTGTATGATTTATGTACACAGTGCAGTGTAAGCATGACTTAATTCTTCCCCTTTAGGAAATCTGTTTCCTTTAAAAGAGTGAGGCATCACCACGCTCCGTCCTGTCCACATGAATGTTTCAGAGCTGGTGCTTTTTTCCCCTTTTGTGTTGACAAAGTTCCAAATACTTTTCCTCACTGCTTCTCTCAGTTTCTCTCTCATAGCTATACTGAAATAAAGATTTGTTATGAATTACTTATGGTTATAGCGTAGGAGGGCTAAGGCTTATATACAGTAGGTTCTGTGCGTCGCCATTGAACTTCAGTTGTTGGGGTTATTTTCATTCATGATCCTCTCCTGTCCAGGGCTAAAATATTCAACATGGATTAATATGTATATAAGTTCATATGCTGCAACCCACAAATCTGTTTACTAATGTTACAGGTGTACATGACAAGATCAGGACTTGGTTTTGCCCAGATTTTATTTTCTCCAAGGAACACGAATAATGTTTGAATAATGAATCATTATAATAATGAAAGCACATTGGTTATGTAATGATTGTATCCTATCAAAATACATGAAGCGACTAATGCACTACGGGCCAGTTGTATGAAATTAATGCAGAATATTGCTTTCTGTATTTTGGTTCTTTTGGATATTACTGTTGGACATGATTTGCATTGAAATTTAATTGGAATAACAGCGGTTCAGACAATCGTGGTTCAGCAGATGCTGCTGGATTTTTCTCAGGGGGGAGCTAAGCGTACTGTCTACTTTGGTTGACTGATCGTAGTTGACAAACAGTTCACTTATCTTTAATTTGTATTCATTATTTCAAACTGAATGTTTTATCTCAAGGCAATGAATGACGGAAGAGCAAAGTGGACTTAAGCGTGCTGGCCACGATTACTCAATACAACAATCTAACCCAGTATATGTTTGTTTTGTCAGTTTTGGGACAGAAATAGCAACTTCTGGGAAACATACTGAGTGAATCAAATAGCAGAAATATATTATAATATACTATATTACATATAATTTAGAATATACTATATTACATCTCTCTATATATATACACATCTCTATATATGTACATCTCTCTCTCTCTCTCTCTCTCTCTCATATATATATATATATATACAGTACCAGTCAAAAGTTTGGACACACCTACTCATTCCAGGGTTTTTCTTTATTTTTACTATTTTCTACATTGTAGAATAATAGTGAAGACATCACAACTATGAAATAACACATATGGAATCATGTAGTAACCAAAAAAGTGTTAAACAAATCAAAATACATTTTATTTTTGAGATTCTTTAAGTAGCCAGCGTTGCACACTTTTGGCATTCTCTCAACCAGCTTCATGAGGTAGTCACCTGGAATGCATTTCAATTAACAGGTGTGCCTTCTTAAAAGTTTTAATTACTGGAATGTATTTCCTTCTTAATGTGTTTGAGCCAATCAGTTGTGTTGTGACAAGGTAGGGGTGGTATACAGAAGATAGCCCTATTTGGTAAAATACCAAGTCCATATTATGGCAAGAACACCTAAAATAAGCAAAGAGAAACGACAGTTCATCATTACTTTAAGACATGAAGGTCAGTCAATCCGGAACATTTCAAGAACTTTCAAAGTTTCTTCAAGTGCAGTCCCTAAAACCATCAAGCGCTATGAAGAAACTGGCTCTCATGAGGACCGCCTATCAAGCGTCGGTGTGCAGCAGTAGGACGGAGTCAGGCGCAGGACACAGAACTGAGTAATAGACAAACTTCACTCGAAAAACAACAAATCTAATTTCCACGCAGGGAAATAACATCAGCTCACAGCAGTATAAACACCAAAAAAAGAACAATCACGCACAACACCATGAGGGAACCAGAGGGTTAAATAGGGAAACAAATTAACGTGATGGGAACCAGGTGTGTACAATACAGACAAAACAAATAGAAAACAGAAACGTTGATCGTGGCAGCTAAAAAGCCGGTGACGACGACCGCCGATAGCCGCCCGCACAAGGAGAGGCACCAACTTCGGCGGAAGTCGTGACACCGCCACAGGAATGGAAGACCCAGAGTTACCGCTGCTGCAGAGGATAAGTTAATTAGAGTTAACTGCACCTCAGATTGCAGCACAAATAAATGCTTCACAGAGTTCAAGTAACAGACACATCTCAACATCAACTGTTCAGAGGAGACAGCATGAATCAAGCCTTCAAGGTTGAATTGCTGCAAAGAAACCACTACTAAAGGACACCAATAATAATAAGAAACTTGCTTGGTCCAAGAAACATGAGCAATGGATATTAGACCGGTGGAAATCTGTCCTTTGGTCTGATGAGTCCAAATGTGAGATTTTTGCTTTAGCCTCACCCATCTTTTTAATGGTTGATCCGAGCGTTCTGTACTAACAACAGAAGGCAAGCACCCAAGCTAACTTGCTAGCTACTTCCAGACACAGAACAGCTCACTGAACATTACTCGCCCTAGCAGAGCTGGTTAGGCTGTTATGTTATCCAGAGCGTTGGTGACTGCAACTGTGCTGTCAGATTGTCTGTTTGTAAATTCAAAACGTGTTGCTCTCGGAGCGTTCAGAGCACACATCGGACGCTTAGGCCGATGAGTAGGGTTGATCCGAACGTTCTGACCTCACAACGGCAGTCAAGCACCCATGCTAACTGGCTAACTTCCTAGCTACTTCCAGACACAAAATGAGAGAATACCCCACTCTGACCATTTTACTCGCTTTAGCAGAGCTGGTTAGGCCGTTTTCATGTTATCCAGAGCATTGGTGACTGTAACTGTGCTGCAGGCAACAATTTCATTACGTTTTTTTGCCGACATTAACTGACACTGGCTATATTCAACGGGTGTTGAGCGTTCGTAAATTCATCAGTTATTCTGTGCTCTGGCCAGACTGAATTTACGAATGCACCCGAAATGGTTACTTGCATAGTGAAGTCTTTTGTTAAGACATGTAGCTAGCTAGCTAGGTAAACAATGAACCATAATTACAACTCATGACATTACTACCCTACATGAATCTGCAGGTAGCTAACGAGCCAAGCAAATGGCTCTTTCTGTCAAAATTAGAAATGTCTAATATCTGAAAATGTAGCTAGCTAGACTATCTTACCCGTATACATCATTCATGGATGGACACGTCTCCTGTCAGATGCCATGGTTTCCCTTAGTTTGAAAATGTAATCCAGAGACAGGTGTTTTCTCCATCTCCTTAGCTATCATACTCGAATTCCACTGATTTCAAAACTCGGTCCTCCAGAAAGTGGAGAGCAACACTTATGCAGTTTTAATACACAATACATTTTAAAAAAGCCGCATTAGACAGTATTACCTAGACATACTGACCAGCTCAAATAGACAGAAGCGTGCTATATAGCAGACCAATCCAAACTCATCTTTCAGTATGTCCAGCCCACTCATTATCTCAGCCAATAATGGCTAGCGGGAAGGTTGCTGCCTTTTTCTTTGGCTAAACCAACTAGGTTCGTAATTTAACAATTGTGTTCGTATTTACAGATGGCATACACGTTTTTTATTAAGGCACATGGAAGTTCATATGTTCGAGAAGGCATTTCTGCCAAAAAATGCATTTTGATTTTAAAAAAAAGTTTATGTTCAAACGGCTCTTCTGTGAAGTAGTGACCCGTGACAAACAAATATTCTAAGAATAGCCTAAATTACAAATAACTTGCTGAAACATGTATATTTGAGCCTTATATACAACATGTCTAGATACCTTGCTTTAAAGTAGCCTACCTTATCCATTTGATCCCTGATTCATTGAATTAAGGAATAATTTTACAAAGACAAAAGTATTTGCTTGTAGGCCTAATGTTGCAATATTTTATATCAAGGGTGGCGACCATCCTCCAGGATAGCTACTGGGTGTGCAGGCTTTTGTTCAAGCCCTTGTCTAACCACATTATAGCTTAAACATCATCTGCTCAACAGGACCTTGATGACCAGTGTTTCAGAGCTGGATCAAAAGCCAAGCCTGCACACCTAGGAGCTCTCCAGATGGAGGGTTGACCACATGTTGACAACATGTGGCTAACAGTGCAGTTTTACTTTGTGGGGGGTTAAGTGCCTTGATCAAGGGCACAACAGCAGGAGATGGTAGGTCTACATGGGATCAGACACAGCAGCCTTCCAGTGTCAATAATGTTTAACTTTCCAGGTAGGCTATAATAATAGTCTTGAAAATGTGGTTAAAAGTCATTGAGAAGTCATCGAAAAGGTGTATGAACCATTAACAGTGAATAATCAGAGCTCTCTATAGCATATTGTCATTTGTGAATTTCGGTGAACGTAGTCTAATGGACTGAGTTGGAAAAAGACAGCTCCTGCACTTATTTCATCCTAAGTCAAGCACTGGGTGTAGTATGACTTCGTAGTTAGCCATATTGTTGTTTGTGTTGTTTTCTAAAAGATCCAAAGTCAAAACAAAGATTGACAACAAAAGGAAACATTGCCAACACTTTGGGTGCTGTCAACTGAAGTGTGTCCCTTTTTGCATTCATCTACAAATAGCAAGATTATGGTGGCTAAAGCCAGAAATAACTTCATCAACATCTGGTCCTCTCCTCCCCTGCCCTCTCCGTGGGCATGCCCAGAGACAGCACTAAGCTGTGCCCAGGTCCAACAGCAGGGTGGAGTCCAGGGTAGAGTTCCATGGATCTCCTCCCATTTGAGAAAGTGGAACTTTGCTGAGGAACCATGGCGCAATGCCTGGACATACAGTGGAAACTGTGACTCAGGAAAAATACAGTCGTGGTCAAAAGTTTTGAGAATGACGCAAGTTTTGGTCTTCACAAAGTTCGCTGCTTCAGTGTTATGAGATATTTTTGTCAGATGATACTATGGTATACTGAAGTATAATTACAAGCATTCCATAAGTGTCAAAGGCTTTTATTGACAATTACATTAAGTTTATGCAAACAGTCAATATTTGCAGTGTTGACACTTATTTTTCAAGACCTCTGCAATCCGCCCTGGCATGCTGTCAATTAACTTCTGGGCCACATCATGACTGATGGCAGCCCATTCTTGCATAATCAATGCTTGGAGTTTGTCAGAATTTGTGGGGTTTTCTTTGTCCACCCGCCTCTTGAGGATCGACCAAAGTTCTCAATGGGATTAAGGTCTGGGGAGTTTCCTGGCCATGGACCCAAAATGTCGATGTTTTGTTCCCCGAGCCAGTTAGTTATCACTTTTGCCTTATGGCAAGGTGCTCCATCATGCTGGAAAAGGCATTGGTCGTCACCAAACTGTTCTTGGATGGTTGGGAGAAGTTGCTCTCGGAGGATGTGTTGGTACCATTCTTTATTCATGGCTGTGTTCTTAGGCAAAAATGTGAGCGAGCCCACTCCCTTGGCTGAGAAGCAACCCCACACATGAATGGTCTCAGGATGCTTTACTGTTGGCATGACACAGGACTGATGGTAGCGCTCACCTTGTCTTCTCCGGACAAGGTGTTTTCCGGATGCCCCAAACAATCGGAAAGGGGATTCATCAGAGAAAATGACTTTACCCCAGTCCTCAGCAGTCCAATCCCTGTACCTTTTACAGAATATCAGTCTGTCCCTGATGTTTTTCCTGGATTGAAGTGGCTTCTTTGCTGCCCTTCTTGACACCAGGCCATCCTCCAAAAGTCTTTGCCTCACTGTGCGTGCCGATGCACTCACACCTGCCTGCTGCCATTCCTGAGCAAGCTCTGCACTGGTGGTGCCCCGATCCCGCAGCTGAATCAACCTTAGGAGACGGTCCTGGCGCTTGCTGGACTTTCTTGGGTGCCCTGACGCCTTCTTCACAACAACTGAACCTCTCGCCTTGAAGTTCTTGATGATCCAATAAATGGTTGATTTAGGTGCAATCTTACTAGCAGCAATATCCTTGCCTGTGAAGCCCTTTTTGTGCAAAGCAATGATGACGGCACGTGTTTCCTTGCAGGTAACCATGGTTAACAGAGGAAGAACAATGATTTCAAGCACCACCCTCCCTTTAAAGCTTCCAGTCTGTTATTCTAACTTAATTAGCATGACAGAGTGATACCCAGCCTTGTCCTTGTCAACACTCTCACCTGTGTTAACGAGAGAATCACTGACATGATGTCAGCTGGTCCTTTTGTGGCAGGGCTGAAATGCAGTGGAATGTTTTTTGGGGGGATTAAGTTCATTTTCATGGCAAAGAGGGACATTGCAATTAATTGCAATTCATCTGATCACTCTTCATGACATTCTGGAGTATATGCAAATTGCCATCATCAAAACTGAGGCAGCAGACTTTGTGAAAATGAGTATTTGTGTCATTCTCAAAACTTTTGACCACGACTGTACACTGTGTGCATGCGTGTGTGTTCGTGTGCATGTTACAAATTACAGAGTTTGTTCTGAAAACTGAGAGTCATTATCTGTGGTAATTAGTTTGTTTAACAGCTGCTTCGTTCTCCACAAACAGATTTGAGCATAATCTCTGGATGAGTTCATTTGCCTTGCACCAATGGTCCAGTCCACAGTACAGTATGACGTGTCCCAGCTGCCCTCAATGCTAACTCTGATGTCATTTCTTAGAGGAATGGAGTGCACTGTATCATACCAGGCCTGGGTCTTTCTGCCTCTAGTGAGAGTGCAACATGTTCCAATGAACATCTGACAATTACATCTCCATGTGAAGGGAAAATACACACATCTTCAGCTTGTTCAAATCAAATTCTTTACTGGGAGCTTTTTAAAAGTATAATTTGATTCATTCAAGTGCACAGTAGAGGTAACAATAGACAGTTACAGCCCTGTGGATGCTGGTTGATAAAGTTGATTGATAGTAGGTTGCAGAATGTATGTAACTATCACTATGCCATCCCATGTTGTCCAGAGCGAGCGGGATCAACGACCATCCAAAGGCTATTTAGTGGAAAATACTAGGCAAACATTGATTGATTGAAAACACTTTCAACTTGGCCTTTTGACCTAAAATCAGCTTATGTTAACCCATTTATGCACTCTCACAACATGTTTGTAAACATCATTGATTTGGATGTGTGTGTGTGTGTGTCTCTCTCTGTGTGTGTGTGTGTGTGTGTGTGAGTGTGTGTGTGTGTGTGTGTGTGTGTGTGTGTGTGTGTGTGTGTGTGTGTGTGTGTGTGTGTGTGTGTGTGTGTGCAAGAATACCATCAATCTCAGCTGGCTGAATCTCTATACATCTAACAAAGTATTTCTGGAATGTTGTTTTGGTATAGCAGTCTCAGTCTGCCATAAGCAATTTCTGTAACTGAACTCACGAAAACACATTTCTTGCCCAGACTGACACTTGATATGCAGCGTAGCCATCTTGCCAGGGAATTGTGAAAACAAAAATAGGGTAAGTTGTGTTTCGATGATAAACAGCTATGGCAACCACAACAAACAAGTGAAGGAAGGAATACATGAATGAACGAAAATAATGATTTGTCCGAAAGTCAATGAAATAGTCAGTTGTCATAATTTGTGGTAGCCACGGCACCAAAACAGTGGAGAAGTTGAGCCTTGCGCTTCAACGCTCTTAGTTGGTGGAGAAAGTGACCCACTATGCTATTACTTTCTGCATCTACGTCATATCACTGAGTCTACCTTCATCGGGATACCTCGGGATTTTGGCAATAAGGCCTTTTATCTACTTCCCCAGAGTCAGATGAACTCAATAACCAAATCCCAAAGTTCCTCTTTAAGTCAAAGTATTTAAGTTGAAGTTTTACCCTAATTTCAATGTTTACAACCCTGGTTGAAATGAGGTGAAAACAATACTGGTTGATTGCGTTTTTCAAATCTAATGTATTTTCCATTTTGACTCCACGTCACAATACGTGGACAAATTAAATCGAAACAATGTTGATTCAACAAGTGTGTGCACAGTGGGACATTTGTGTTAACATATGCACTTTTGTAGCTGTTGACACACATTGCAAGTAACACACAATGGAACAATTTATAAATCCATTACATTCAAAAAAGACTACAAATCTAGTGTTGTATCTCTCTGTAAACCTCGTTCTGAGAGCTGGCTTTAGTCACTAAACAAAAAATGTGCCAGAGATGTGTTTAAGTTTTCATGTGGCTCTGAAAGCCTTCAATTCCCTTCATTCCTTCAAAGTGTGATTGTTACTATTCATCTGAGAGTGCAAGGCTTATTCTTAATGCCTCCTAAGAGCTAAAACCGCATTGTTCAGGGACCCACTTGGCCAAATAAGAATATATATTTATATATAAAATGAGAGGTTATGAAATATGCATCGACAAAAGTGGATGCTGCGGTTTCCCCTTTTATTTGAAGAGGCCTCGACATGATCTCCTTCGGGAGAAATACACGCATCTGATGGAGGAAATATAGAAAGCCTCTTTATGCTCTTTGTGGGGTTCAGAGAACACAATCTGTCTATGTTCTCTTTTGAAATACCCAGATGACAATAGTTCATCAGTGGTGCACTATCCATGAGAAGTGAATGAAGTAGGGCGGTTACCTTCGAATGACAAGAGTTTCAAATTGACATTATCAAATTGTAGGTCATTGCTCAGATCATGCAGTAGAATGACAGTCCCTCTTCAAATGATTCACACCATTGTTTATTCTCAATTTCCCAAAATGTAGTCCTTCCATCTTCGATGATCCAGCTCAACTCAATGTGCTGTCCAATCATAAGAAATGTTCCATATAAAACAGCCACTGGTATGTGCTGACATATTCACAGGAAATGACTAAACCTGATACTCCCATTTCCATACCTGGGGTCTGTTGTGTTCCTAAAACCTATAGAGGCCTGTGAAAACACTTTATAAAACAACTTCCCTATTCCGATGAAACAATGAAACATAGAATGAATGATTTGTGTGCTTCTCAAGAGAGATGAACAATGTCTTGTCATGTACCGTACTGCATGTGAACACATTTATTGTGCAGTATGTGGTGAAATCAATGAGACAAATACAAGATACATGTTTGTTAAATGTGGCGGAGCATGAGAGGATGACAGACATTCACAAACACGGCAAGGAGATTTATTTTTAAAGATGTCATGCTACCTGCTCAACAGTTGCTGTTATTGCAAACTGAAAGCATAATATAATCAGGGCTAGTTCTAATTGTTTCTCTCTCCCTCTTCCCTCTCTCTCCTTTATTTCTCTCTATACCTCCCCACTCTCTCTCCCCATCCCTCTCTCTCTCAGCAGAGAAACAACTACACATTCTATTTATTCTAGCTGCCATTAGTCTCCCATGGAAAGGTCCTGGCTGCCCATCAGAATGCATTCTAACTTGAAGTTGACATTCCAAGACCTTAGTCCCAGGACATTGTTTGTCCGAGACGATTATCCAACCAATGACCTTTCAAAGGTTAGAAACCATGAGCCAGTGGACTACAGATTAGCCTAAAGACCACAGTGGTAAAGTTAATGTCACCACTAAACACTGATATAAGACCACTGGGAGACACACACTGACTATTAGTAACTATATCCGTGTTGTTGTGACATTATCACAAATATGATGTTTATCCATAGTACGACAGTGGACAATGTGTGGTGCGGTAGTGGTCCGTCCATAGGCTACAGATGTAGGATCTTAATTTGAGCCAGTTTGCTACAGCAGGAAAATAATCCTTCAGCAACAGAAATTGTGAATTATTATGTGGATTATAATTAATGGAAATTTCTGAAGGGGTTGATACATTTTTTTGCAAGAGAAAATCAAGTCTGCAATTTCTATGGGGAAGTTACAAACTTCAGAAGCCTTTTTAAACCTCAAATACACTACACGTTTTAAATGTCCTGCATTGCAAATTAAGATCCCACATCTGTACATGTGTGTCAGTGATCTGATGGACAGTGCTCCACCAGTCTACCACTCCAATCAGAGGTATTACAATATAGTGTTGCAGAGCGTGTAGTAATGGTCCAAGCAAATGCAGGGTGTGTTACAGTACAGTGACGTTACTACCGGGCTTGATGTGTAGCAGTGGTGTCACGGATGGCTCTGTGGATGTGTGTGGCACACATGGGCCCAATAAAGACATGGAATTAGAAATTACACAAATCCTCTCCAGGGATGGAAAAGGGCCTGGATAGCGCATCTCTTTAATGCACCATTGCCCTTAACCACACAGTTGTTTCCCGGTGTGTGTGTGTCCAAGTGTGTTCAAGTATGTGTCCAATATGTCAGATGTGGAATCCAAGTGTTATCCATTATTCCCGAAAAGTTGCACCAGTCAAAGGTTGCAATTTTCTGTATAATATAAAACAATATGTATGTTAATACCATAGTTACGTATTCTCAGTTCAATCTGTGTCCTTTGCCATAATCGTCCCATAAATTAATTAGTATGATGGAAATATACAGTCATAACCTAGTTTCCACTAATGCCTGTAGCTACAATGGTTAACATATTATATACGTTATCCCCAGGGTGGACTACTAGCATGTTGTTCATTTGAAGGTCACACAGCAGGGTCATATTAATTAGACACCAAACAGAAGAAAAGTGGACTGAAACAGGGAGGGACTACCTGAACGTGTTCAATAAGAAACATTTGTTTTCATGAATACGACCCAGTAGTCTCTACATCCATCCACGTCTGATGGTTTCTCTTCTCCATATCATTGCACTCGCTAGCTAATTAACCCCAATATGCAATGAAGTGGCACATGGGAGATGGAGGCCATCTGCAGTCTATTCAGTCAGAAAATCATCCTGAAAAATCCATCTGCGTGCTGAGCTGTCCTGGAAGAGATACAGTATCATCAGCTATGACTATGACAGCATTCCAGAGTCCACGAAGACCTTGGTGTTTACACTCAATCTCATGCATACATATTCCCTTTTCACAGAGCTTAAACTTTAAAGAGTTTGTGAACTTGTGAAGGAGGTATTTCCTTTATACTTAGCAAATGAAAATGACAGAGGCGGATTTGAGTTAAAAATAATAATTGCTAATCCTTTTGGGCTTGGGGGAGTACTGAGCTAGCTGAACTGTGGAGGAACAAAGACCAAAAGGAATCACTCATTAATTGTGTTGATTTTGTTCTTGGCCTTCTGGAACAGGCAGTGAATGTAATTAAATTAGCATGCCCCCCAAAGAAGCAAATAGCGAGAAATCGCTTGTAGAACACAGTGAGCGAGCGGGGGCTCCAAACTGAATCCAAGTAAAACTATGCTGTGAGGACGCTTCAGGGTCCTGGAGGGTCCTCTGAATGTGTAGATAATAATAATATATGCTTCTGTCTGGAACAACACAGTAAAGTTCAGAGCACAATCTGCATCCACCCCCACCCGGTCTCCTGCCCTGCGAACCCCTCAGGGGCAGCAGAGAAAAATGAATAATTTTTCCAGGTCACTTCCCATGGTTGCTCCTTGTCTCACAGCTGCCTTGGCCTACTCTAATTAGAAAGCCAACCGGGGGTCAAGGGAATGGAAGGTTGCTGAGAGTCGCAGTGGCATGAGGTGGTAAGTGGTCGTGACATGCTTCTTCCCCATCCTCGCCCACACTGAAGCCTGGAGGCATCGCCTGGCGGGCTAGGAGGCTCGGAGGAGAAGCAGTCCTACGAATGAGAGAAGCTCCAGAAGTACTGGAGAGCCTGCAGCAAGGCATGCTGCACTGACTAAATGGGCAGAGACTGATGGAGTTCAACGCTGGCTTCCATCTTGGCACATGGCTCTGTTGGGATGTACAGTACCTCACTGTACAGTTCATGGCCACTGACATGGGTGACTGGGTCGTTGGTTAGCATTGTTCTATGGTCTTGAGATGTATGTTGTATATCTCAATATTAAGCTAAAGTGCTAAGTATCTTGCCTTTAACTTGCAATACCGTAGTTAACAATCACACTAGCAGTTTCCTGGCTACTGCTTCATAACTCTAACAATCAAGTGCATGATGCATTCCGCCATGCCATTCTAGTTAATTTAAGTGATAGACACAATGATCATGATAAAGAAATTTGACCTATTCTTTACAAGCCATCAAAATATATACCGCAAATAATTCACCAATTTATGGTGTAAAGTGTATGTAGTTTAAGGGAAAATACTTTCTGGATGATTTCAAATCCCATTCCATTGGTGCCCAGTTAATAAAGATACACCCTCAGGGACAGTGTTTAGCTGGATGGATTTGTGTATTGTCCTATACGAGCCATCTCCATCTTTGATTCTGACCCATATTACATAAGAGCCCATGGGATTGAGGAGGATGGAGGGGAGGATGGTGAAGATGGTCCACCGTTATGAAGGCTTGTGTTGCTCCACATGCAGAAATCTTGTTGTGTATACTGTGACACAAAGCTTTAATGTCGTGATCAGGCAGTCTTTGTTCAATGGCTTGGAGGTAACAGCATTGCCAGTGGATGCTTTTCCCCATCCATTCCTCTGACACAGACTTGACCCTGAGATTTGTGCTGGAGAGTCATGTTTTAAACTTGACCCACCGCTGACAGGGACCAAAGCAAGCTGTATTACAGTGAACCTGTCACATCCACTTGTATACAAACTACTGCAATTCACTGGAGGGATGCTATATTCTTACTTTTTACTGGGTGGCCCTGGGTTTTGTGTTTTTTGGCGTCACTATGTATTACTGAAGCAGCTCTGAGAGACCATCATTCTTCTGCCCAGGAGATGACTGCTGCCTGGTGTCCATATTAGGACAGGCTCAGTCTCAGCAGGACTTCTTCTACTGCTGCTGTAATATAGATAAGAACAGCATGTCGTTGATACTAGCTTTAAAAGGCTTTGCAGATAAGGATTGGCGACCTAAATAATCATTTGTCCCTGCCCACCACTCTGAGATTAACGACCCTAGTACAAGTGTACTATCTTGTCCTTTGCTGTTACTTCATTTACTTCCTTTAGGAACTTCATGAGAAGTTACTTCATTTAGGATTCAACTTTCACTGTTTCATGCCAGCAAATCCATAGGTGGTGAACCTCCATTCCCCCCAGTTTAACCATAATATAATAATAATATAATATGCCATTTAGCAGACGCTTTTATCCAAAGCGACTTACAGTCATGCGTGCATACATTTTTGTGTATGGATGGTCCCGGGGATCGAACCCACTACCTTGGCATTACTGATCTTGGTTTTGCCTCTTTGAAGAGTTTTTGTCCAGCTATATTCAATGATCTCTTTTCTCTAACCACAGTTCGCTTATACTGCTTGTTTAGCATCAGAGCAATAGAATCACTGGCCCGATGGTAATCTTAGGGAGTCGACTTTGTCTAGCTAGCCACTAGCGTACTTCTCAACTGATCCAGCATCAGATTCCATGTTGCATCCCTACTGTGTAAACCCTATTATGAAAATAACAGTTTTGTGTTGGGTGGGCCTATTCTGTTAGCTTTGTTGGGATAAGATTGAACCAATTGTAATCTAACTGAACACATTGTTGGATTATCTCTCATGTGTCTGAACGTGTGGGTGGAGGGATACTAGTGAAATCAGTTTCACTTCCTGCCTTTGGGGAAATTGGGCTGTCTTGTTGCAGCTTGACTTTGCACTGCTGGCACCGCTAAGGGTAATTCAAATCCCCAGCCTGTGTCATCAGGGGGTACAAAATATTATTGCTTTTCCCAGATGTCTAAAGCGGTCAATTTGGATCTCGCTCCAGAACTACAGGACATTAAACTGAAGCTCTGGTGGATAATGTTGAACCCCCATCGTCAACCAAACTGCAGGCATGCCGGGGCAGAGTGTGTAATACTTGTAATTCCAAAATCCTTCAATCTGCTGCAAAAATATTTAGGTCTAGATTTACCCAGAGCCAATAGCACATCTTCCAAGTCAGTGGGCAACGCTATAGAGAGCTTGATCATCATCAGGAACAACAAGGGAGACTGTTGTGTGTTTGAATGGAAAGAAAACCCCAGCTGATCCCTCTGTCTTCAAGGACTGTCTGGAATACCCCATGATACCCACACTTCAAGTTGAGGGAGTTGACACTTTATATTCAGGTATAGTCAAGTTTACACTTCACAAAAATACATATTTAAAAAAAGTGTATTATAACAGTTCACAGATAGTTTTATAAGTAGGTTTATAAGAAGTACATGGTACATGTTCAGTGTTAACAAGTTAATTAAAAGGGATCAAGCCCATGTAGGAAAGAGCTGGTTCACTGTCTCCACCAGGTCTATGAGAGAGAATGATAGTGGTAGCGAGACAAACCGTTGGCGCCAAGTCTGCTAAGTGTCAACACAATCAGTAGCATCTCCCCCCTGAGGTTTCCCGCTCTTTTGTGTTCCAGTCTGAAGTCAAGGAATGGGACAGTGGGAAGAAGGAAGGTTGGGGTAGTAGTGGAGGAGCAGGCAGCTCAACGCTCAACGTTCCGCGTAATGGGAAGAGAGGTCCAAACCACAGGATAAAGCACTCAAAGCGCTGGTCTCTGCAGCCTGTTTCACGCTCGCCTGAGCAACTTGACAAGTACGAGTCAGGGGAAAGGGGGAAGGGGAGGGGGAGGACAAGGAGAGGAGGGGTGAGAACAACAGAGAGAGAGAGTCACTGTGGAGGCTTGATCACTCATGTTGTGTTTTGAGTGCCCGTTGGATGCGTGACTCCGTCTCTCTCTCTCTCTCTCTCTCTCTCTCTCTCTCTCTCTCTCTCTCTCTCTCTCTCTCTCTCTCTCTCGCTCTCTATCTCTCGCTCTCTCTCTCTCTCGTGCCCGTGCTTCATTGTTTTCCAAGGTTGGTCATCATATGCTTGTCTGTTCTCGGTCGGAGGATCATGAAAGAGTCTTGAATGTAAGTACTTCTTCATTTGTTCAGGTCCATCCTTGTGGGTTATTGGAGTTTGTTTAGTTAGTGGCAGATGCTGATGCACTAAGCTTGGTCACACATGGGGAGGTGTGTTTTGGGGGCTTGCTCCATTTACTTGGGCATGGGAGGCACCTGCATGTGGAAGTTGTTGTTATTCTGTCTGTGGCTTCCACTCTTCGGGTCTGACTTGGACTGGGATAGACTTCTGGAGCATGGTATTGAGATTTACTTCACATTTATTCAGATTCAGTAAGACAAAGTAAATAAAAGTACAAATACTTTGAGGTAACTATATGCAAATGTGTGTCCAAAAACAACTTTTACATTTATTTATTTAACTAGGCAAGTCAGTTAAGAACAAATTCTTATTTACAATGACGGCCTACACCGGCCAAACCCGGACGACGCTGGGCCAACTGTGCGCCGTCCTATGGGACTCCCAATCCCAGCCGGTTGTGATACAGCCTGGAATCGAACCAGGAGGTCTATAGTGACACCTCAAGCACTGAGATGCAGTGCCTTAGACCGCTGCGCCACTCGGGAGCCCAAAGTGACTGATTGTACAGTATACATTGGAGACCACAAATACCATAGATTCAATAATACATAAACCTATTACATTGCTGATTAATTTTGAAGTAAAATGATTGAGAACAGTATAACACATTCATCTCAATTAAAAATTGGATGTCCTATTACTGTGGCTGAAATATGAGGCAATTGCTTTGCATGTTGAAACAAACATCCAAATCATGTTAGCTTTCATGCAGAGGACATTTTTCAGATGAAGTCTTGACTGACCACCAGTCTTGACTGACATCCAATATAATGTCCCATCTTTGTTTCGTTGGAATAATGCTTTGGCCTATTTGTATGCTCACAGGCAGCAGCCAGAAGGACTCTAAAAAGGGCAAAAACTCTTGGAGATGGTGACATAAGAAAAACAATCATATCTTGTGCTTTTTTCAAGAGATTTTCATGAGATTTGTCTTCAGAGGTTTGCCAGAATCAGGGTTTGTGTGAATACCACTTGAATGACTTGCTCACTGCTAAATTGTATAACAATATAATACAGGAATGTACAGGGTACATTAGAGGGCAGTACCTTTAACTGTGCTCAAGGACAACTGGTTTTCATTTTGCACATCTGCAGAACCATGTTGTCGTTACCTAATTAGAATTATCTCACCTGACAGGCTTTTTCTTAACAGCTGCAAATAAGCTGGGATAAATTTAGTCTTAAATTTTTTTGTAGTTGATAGTTAACATTTACATTACATTTAAGTCATTTAGCAGACAATCTTATCCAGAGAGACTTACAGGAGCAATTAGGGTTAAGTGCCTTGCTCAAGGGCACATCAACAAATTTTTCACCTATTCGGCTCAGGGATTCAAACCAGAGATCTTTCGGTTACTGTCCCACCGTTCTTAACCCTTAGGCTACCTAACAACAAAGGAACACCCACACATACAATTCTGACCTAACTTCTGGTCTTTTTTGATAAATTATAGATGAAGGAAATATTTACCCATTTTGAATGTAATATTGTTTTTGTGCATCTCTGAGCGATGTACTATCAATTCCTGGGGTCATTTAATGTTTTCATGGGTATCTAAGCTATTGCCGTTCAAGCAGGCAGAAATACAGCCGGTATGACATAACATTGCGATAAAGCCGCTCTCACTACACTGGAAGTTAATAAGAATATGACATTTAGATCGCGAAAACATACATGTCAGATTTCAATACTAGCCCATGTCATAACTTGGGAGGTTGTCTTCTCTCGAATGAGCCTTTGATCATATTTTTGCGATATTCCTACCTTGAGAAATGTGTAATTTAACAGGGGGTCCACCACACTTCTCCTATTTGTCTGCCCCTTTAGTCCAGGGTGCATTGCATGGTGCCGTTGTGAATGTGGGTCTGCAAAGCACATCGATCTGCAGGTTGAACATTGTGAGATTGTAGACTCCTAAACTGACTCCAGTTTGTTTAGGCAATCTTACAGCTAACTAGGTACTCACATGCTGATATTGACTTTGGTATTATTGTGTGTAGCTATGTTTGCAGGCCAGCCCATAGAGAGAGTATTGCATTGTGGGTTTTGTAGTTGACAGATTTCCACGATCTTCACGTTGCTACCAACTGTATTATAAAGAAAAAATGTGTTAGTGTTATTTAACAGGAATTAATTATAGGAATTAGTGGTTTTGGGTGGAATTTTCCTTTTGGGCCGAAGCGCTTTCAAACCCCCAGGATACTGCATTCCTCAAGGCCTAATTGTAAATTCAACATTGAACTACAAATTAATCATAAATGTTACAGTGACCCTTTTCCACTGGGTTGTCATTATAAACTCAGAAAAAAAAGAAACGTCCCTTTCTCAGGACCCTGTCTTTCAAAGATAATTCGTAAAAATCCAAATAACTTCACAGATCTTCATTGTAAAGGGTTTAAACACTGTTTCCCATGCTTGTTCAATGAACCATAAACAATTAATGAACATGCACCTGTGGAACGGTCGTTAAGACACTAACAGCTTACAGACGGTAGGCAATTAAGGTCACAGTTATGAAAACTTAGGACACTAAAGAGGCCTTTCTACTGACTCTGAAAAACACCAAAAGAAAGATGCCCAGGGTCCCTGCTCATCTGCGTGAACGTGCCTTATGCATGCTGCAAGGAGGCATGAGGACTGCAGATGTGACCAGGGCAATAAATTGTAATGTCCGTACTGTGAGACGCCTAAGACAGCACTACAGGGAGACAAGACGGACAGCTGATCATCCTCACAGTGGCAGACCACGTGTAACAACACCTGCTCAGGATCGGTACATCCAAACATCACACCTGCGGGACAGGTACAGGATGGCAACAACAACTGCCCGATTTACACCAGGAACGCACAATCCCTCCATCAGTGCTCAGACTGTCCACAATAGGCTGAGAGAGGCTGGACTGAGGGCTTGTAGGCCTGTTGTAAGGCAGGTCCTCATCAGACATCACCGGCAACAACATCGCCTATGGTCACAAACCCACCGTCGCTGGACCAGACAGGACTGGCAAAAAGTGCTCTTCACTGACGAGTCACAGTTTTGTCTCACCAGGGGTGATGGTCGGATTTGCGTTTATCGTCGAAGGAATGAACGTTACACCGAGGCCTGTACTCTGGAGCGGGATCGATTTGGAGGTGGAGGGTCCATCATGGTCTGGGGCGATGTGTCACAGCATCATCGGACTGAGCTTGTTGTCATTGCAGTAAATCTCAACGCTGTGCGTTACAGGGAAGACATACTCCTTCCTCATGTGATACCCTTCCTGCAGGCTCATCCTGACATGACCCTCCAGCATGACAATGCCACCAGCCATACTGCTCGTTCTGTGCGTGATTTCCTGCAAGACAGGAATGACAGTGTTCTGCTATGGCCAGCTAAGAGCCCGGATCTCAATCCCATTAAGCACATCTGGGACCTGTTGGATCGGAGGAAGAGGGCTAGGGCCATTGCCCCCAGAAATGTCCGGGAAGTTGCAGGTGCCTTGGTGGAAGAGTGGGGTAACATCTCACAGCAAGAACTGGCAAATCTGGTGCAGTCCATCAGGAGGAGATGCACTGCAGTGCTTAATGCAGTTGGTGGCCACACCAGATACTGACTGTTACTTTTGACCCCCCATTGTTCAGGGACACATTATTCCATTTATCTTAGTCACATGTCTGTGGAACTTGTTCAGTTTATGTCTCAGTTGTTGAATCTTGTTATGTTCATACAAATATTTACACATGTTAAGTTTGCTGAAAATAAACGCGAGAAGTGAGAAGACGTTTCTTTTTTTGTTGAGTTTATGTAGGATGCTTTTATAGAGTATGTCGATTCAGTGCAACTCAAGGACATTTGAAGTGAGTTTCAGTCAGGACGACTGATGAATAATCCACGCAGTGTACATACATTTAACCAAAAAGGCCCGTGATGGTGTGGTATATGGCCAATATACCGTGGCTAACGCAGAGTGCCTGGATACAGCCCTTATCCGTGGTATATTGGCCATATACCACAAACCCCCGAGGTGCCTTATTGCTATTATAAACTCGTTACCAATGTAATTAGAGCAGTAAAAATACATGTTTTGTCATACCCGTGGTATACGGTCTGATATACTACGGCTGTCAGCCAATCAGCTTTCAGGCCTCGAACCACCCAGTTTATAAACATCAATAATACACATGCTTGGCATGTATACAGAGTGCACATCAGAATTGGTGGGTATGACCTAAGTTTTAATATTCATTGTTGGTTGTGTGTCTGTGTGGCTGCTCTCTACTTTTCACACGGTTCTGCCCTGGGTCCATTGTTACAGCATGGCAGATTGTGTCCTAACATAAATATTGGATGGCAGGATAAGTGTATTGGTGCAGGGGCCTGGTTCCTCCTTCCACCCCCTCATCTAAACATATAACACCATCAGCTAGTCCCAAGGGAGTGATAAGATACATTCTGAAATATTTCTTAACATTTCGAGGTCAAGAAGGTAATATTCTCTTGGGAAACCGATGAAAGGTAGGATAGCTGTCCGGAACGCTTTATTCACTTGTGAAAATATGTACTTTCTTATTCGGACTTCTCAGTTGACCTCAAGCTAATGTTTGTCCTCTGAGAGAAAATGTGAAATGGGACTGCTTGGGCTCAGACATACAGATGTAGGATCTTAATTTGATCGCTGTTTTGTTGCTGAGAATTTTCCTGCATAGCAGGAAATTCGAACTTGTAGTGTATTCAAGGTTTAAAAAGGCTTCTAAAGTTTGCAATTTCCACTTCAAAATGTCAAACTTGATTTGCCCTAATGAAAAATGTATCAACCCCTTCAATAAATTTCCATTAATTATAATCTACATGATAATTCACATTTCCTGTTGCTGCAGGAATATTTTCATTCTCAAATTAAAATTATAAATAGCTTCAGTCTGCCCCTCTCTTCAGAAAATCCCTGATGCTAGTTGACATGCAGAGTTGAGGCAGTCGTGACAGGAGTGACAGTTCTGGACCTTAGGCATGGAACAGAGCTGTGGTTGGTCACACTGCTGAGACCGTTGACATAGAAACACAGAGAAAGTGATGCTGTTATACAAAGGCTTTGTCTTTGTATACTTGTCAAATAAACTCTATCAGCAAGTCAAGGCCATCCCCCAAACACTAAAAACAAAATGGAGAATGTATTCGTATTACTTTGGTGGGATCAGTTTCAGTTCAAACGACATGGTCTCATTCAAATGTAAAAATGGTGACATTTAACCTCTGTACCCAAGCTGACCTATTAGTTATATCAATGATCCAGATATTCCTTTACATAGACTGCTATATGTTGTTAGTCAAAGCCTTAAGGGAAGATACCACACTGGTTCACAGTGGTCAACAAGGCAAAGGCGAGTTCACATCAGCACAGTCCCTCTTTAGTCTAATTACTGTGGTCCGATTTTAATAAACCAACTCCTTGTTGCCATGGTAGAAACACCACCGTTTCCAAGCAAGGCCTTGGCATGGGCGACCAGCAGTGTCTCAGATCTATTCATGGCCAGCCAGTCTCCCAAATTCCTGCTGAAAATCTATCCTCTCCCCCTGCTGTGGCTTCCAGTGTCTGGCAGCCATTCTCTGGCTCCTCCACATCACACAGTTTCCCACTTCAGTCAAGAATGCTGGAGTTTTCAATAGAACTAAAAGTGGTTTGTTTGTGAGGGCCTTTTTCTTCTACACTGTGGGGTTACTGGACTGTGTGAAGGGTGGTTTGTGTTCCGCGTGACCAGACATGACACTGGAACGTACCTCTTAGCAAAGACAGGCTTGAGAAAACCAAGCAAAACCAATTTACTGTGGTGGATGGTGGATATTTAGTTATATTCTACCACCCGCACTTACTCATTAAAGTTTGACGGCTTGGGAAAGATGCAGTGGCCACCCTTTTCCAGCTCTATGCTGAGGACAGTAGCAGAGGACATACAGTAGTAGTATGTTTACCCCTGGGATGGTGTTGTGCAAACCTGTCTTCAGCTTCAATGTCATGGCTATTAAACCAGCTATGACCCTGCCACAAACAAAATGGTCAATGACTTTACCCTAAGGCTGGATTCATATCACTATCTAATGAAAGTGTTAGTGCAATGTCAGTCTTTGAGTGTACAGGGACATGATAGGAAGCTGCTGTGGAGGTTTGTTGACTATGACACGGTTGACACCTTCAATATAGAGCAGAAACAGCCTGAGAGAGATCTTATAGCAGAAACTGATAACTGCAAATGTATTTTGGCTTGAATGTCTTGAATTAGACCCAGGGCAAATCATTGACATCAGTCAGTACCAGTATTAGCCTAATCTGAGTATCTGAGTTGACTTACAAGGACCTAACGCCATCATGTAGGGTTATTGTATCTCAAGTGCACACTGTTGATTTGATCTGGTTGATGTTAGGCTTTGTGCCAACATGATTTTAGAAAATGTTGCATTGACAAAAGGCACTGATGGAGTTGTTGGCATTAACTGAATATTTGATTGGATGATGTTTTCAGTTAATGGCACTGCATTTATAAAACAGAGCATATTTTTTTTCAAGCTAGGCTAGATGATAGCCCAGCATAAATGATTTGATATTGAGATAAAAACTGCTGCATTGGACCTTTCAGACCTTTAACTGTTTAGGGTTAAAACGATTTCAGGTGAAAGAAACCCAATGTATGACTTCCCATTGAGATCCTTAAAACTTGTTGTTTAGTTTGGACCCTATTCTGAACTTTTAGAAGGTGAATGGAAAATTAAAGGGAAATTAGTCATTCAAGATTTTGATAGGATCCATAACTACAGCCTGGCCTAATGGTCGCTCATCACCATTTTAAATTAATCTGCCATAGCTAGCCCGTGTCCACTCATGTAAAATGCATGACTCTGACGAATGTTCCTACGCCTTCTTCTCTTAGCCCCATTATGCATTTATCTGCAGTCTCTCCCATCTCTCTGCCTTTGATACCTAAAGATGATACATAACTTTCGTATTAGCGAAGAGCGAAGTGAGATATTCCAGTTCTGAGCTAGCCGAGGGAATAGACCTCTTGCTCTCTGTTTTAAAGGAGAGATAAATCACATCTATCCCTAACGGGCTGTCACATTATACACTGCATTACTTCTAGCTCCACTGTTAGGGGAACAGCGACGTTAGAGTGACTGACTTATTCATGACTTATTCTTAAACGTGCATTTTTGTACACCTGGATATTTTTAGTGTGATGTTGCTAGCGGGGGCGTATGGTATAGGTGGTAGCCCGTCTGGGAACAGAGTCTGCACCTTAAGCTCCCATCCGTCTTCATACACTTTGACTTATTATAAGTACGTGTTATAACTGTCTTATACGTTCAGATTGGCTGAACAAACCCCCAGTGCTCACTCCCCCACACTGGATATGAGTGAAGCACTCATTAGATATCATTTCTCTCTTTAATAATTTCATCTCTAATAACTTCAAGCGTCACAGCTTACATGGGCACTTGACAACTAGTGCCTACATACGATGCATGCTAAAAAGGATTAGCTGGCCGTCGTAATGGGTTTGGCACATCGCAGTTCCACTGTGATCCATGTGAGTTGGTCATAGTAAATAAATGTAACATATACAGTATTTATGTCTCTAGATTGAGGATGTAGAGGATTATAGCACATAACACCATCACAGGGTCCAAACCTTATTTCACTCAATATGTTAGGTCCTTGCCGGAGCCTAGCTGGTGTCAGTGATGGGTGGGTTGAGGGAGAGACCGGAGAGGACGTGTTTGACAGTTTGAGGCCTCTTTGTAATACTGTTCCCACTGTGAGCAAATGGTGATGCTGTGTGACATGCCAGTGTTGTGTGTGTGTGTGGGTGTGCGTCTACCCATATGTGTGTGTGTGAACTGGATTTCCCCTGTGTGACAGAGAACGACAGCTGAGTTCAGCGCAGAGGGAGGGACGTGTGTGTGTGTGTGTGTTTGGCAACACTTCCAGCATCACCGCAAACTGTTTTCACTGCACTGCACTGTTCACCGCTGGATTAGACTCAGCATAAGGACATCTACTGAACCATTAGATAAAACCACACAATTCATGAGGATAAAGATATTGTTGTTCTCGTTCCATTCATCTCCTGTATCTCACTGGTTTGTGTCCCCTGGTAGAAAGGAGAATGTAGTCATCACTGGTTATAGTCATTATTGGCCTCTTAATTTGTCCCTGAGCGGTCATTTCAATCAGTTTGTGTCCTATTATTGATTATTGCCTAGCAACCACAGCCGACTCATAGAAAGTCCTTGAACAACATAACACAGCTAAAAGAGAATGTCTGGTCCTTTCAGCTGATAAATGTCCTTTCTCTCTGTGTCTCTTTGTACCACACAGCCAGGCATACTTGTGGATCTTGGTGATTAGATCAAAAACATTTGGCCATCCCGGGAAGCAGTGTCTAGGTGCCAGTGTTGAGATACCAAATGCAAACACTGCCATATATATCACCACAAATAGTAAAAACCGCTCTTTAAAGGCCCATCTGAAGTCAGTTAAAGGGGCAAAGGTCACCAAGTGAAGAAACGTATTTGGGATTTGCCTGGAGGCCATGACACCTTAGAGAGTGATGCCCCCGAGCCAGACACATACTTTCATTAAAGTGCCCTCCTTTTTCTGTGAGTTCTTTGTCATGCAGAGAGCTCTAGATTTCCACTCAGCTTTATTAAACTACCACTAACATGAGTAGGAGCTCTACTGTCACACCATACCAGTTGATTGCAGGAGGGAGTCAAGATAGATGTGAGTGGTAAAGATGTTATGACTAGGGAGGAAGATAGAAGATGTTGATAAGAGGGGAGTGTGTGTGTGTGTGTGTTATCCATAACACCAGTGCCCTCTAGATGATCTGGTTACAGCCCTGGTCAGGCTTATCCTTTTAATGGGCTCACTTAGAGAAAGGAGGCAATCTCCTGAACATTCCAAGCATTCCACCACGTTAAAACCAAGGCTCCCAAAACACGTCCTAGAAAGAAATGTAGAGAAACCCCAAATAACAGCTTGTGGTAATCATTTTTGTCCATTTCAACCGCAATAATCGTCCACACCTGGATGAAAGAGCTGCCATTTCTACTTTGTACACTATGACTTTACAGACATTGTGTAGGTTGATGATATTACTTCCCTGTATCAATTATATTGTAGTCCTTCCAGGAAGAAGAGAGAAAAGAATAGAAGCACACCATCAATGAATACAACCCTTTTGATTGGAGGACGCAAGGAGCAACCTCGTTTAAAATGACCTTTTTGACTTGTATAAGAGTCTCTTGAACACTGAGGAGTCTGAAGAACACTTTGCTCTGCCTGTGTGCTGAGTGGCATGCATTGTGTTATTACAGTGAGCTGGGCGCTTTCCCGCCAGGCTCTGTGACTGGAGGTCTATTGTGGGCTTAATTAAAGAAAGAGTCTGTGCTGTGGGTATTCATGTGCTTTGTGAAGAGGCCTCTCCTCCTAACAGCACATCCCAAAGCAGCAGCAGCAGCAGCTCTCAAAAGGTTGCAAAGAGAGCAGGGCTTTTATTTGATTTTCTTTTTACTTTACTTCACAGGCACCCCTCTAAGGGAAATGGAGGATATCATCTTACTCTGGAGATGGACACTTCTTTACTGAGTCTATTCTGGTGTAGTGTTTTTCCCAAAGGTAGAGAAACCTCTCTCCTGCTCAAACCTGCTACATAGCCTTTGTCTTAAAACTTAATAATATATATATTTTTGCATTTATGCAGACCATACATCATGTTTCATCAAACGTGCTTAGCTGATATAAAAACATATTTTGGGATGATACAAGAACTTTTCAGTTAAAAGCTCAACTCTTGTCTAAAACTAACCTCAGATGGAAATTGATTTTCTTGTCTTTCTAAGAAGTACATTTTTAAACTGTACCTTACTCATCCGGTTCCAACTCTAAAAATAAGAGCCAGAATCACTGCCACGATCAGGGTGCTTAACTAGCCAAGTGCCCTGATTCATTTCAATCAGCCAAGAACTTAAACTTAAACTCTTTCTGACTAATACAAGCATGTTACATTCTTCTTCCAAATACGTTTGCTTTGAAAGGCACTGATTTTAGTGGAGGTGGCAGATTCGAGCGACATTACAAGTGACTATGGGGGAATGTGGCCCAAAATAAGGTCACTCTATGTCCTCACTCTATAAGGTCACTCTATAAGCTCACTCTATGTCCCTCTGAGGACATCATCTACCCACAATCCCTTGAGTAAGAAAACAAGGAAGGATTACTGATCATCCTCGTTACAAAGTCTTATAAAGGCATAAGTCATGTTCACCAGAAGTGAAACACTTCAGTGAGTCACTCAATATAAAGCGGGAGTTGAGGGAGAACCCTTTTTGGTTCCAGGGAGAACCCTTTTTGGTTCCAGGGAGAACCCTTTTTGGTTCCATGTAGAAATATTTTGGGTTCCATGTAGAACTCCTTTGGGTTCCATGTAGAACTCTTTTGGGTTCCATGTCAAACTATTTTGGGTTCCATGTAGAACTCTTTTGGGTTCTACACGTTTTGTAGGACGCCCTACTTGTCTCCAGAAGTAAATGACTGGGGCCAGAATCTATAATCTTCTTTCATTTGGGGAGAGAAAACAGCATGCTTCAATTAACTTTTGCAAGTGTGTGTGTGTGTGTGTGTGTGTGTGTGTGTGTGTGTGTGTGTGTGTTTGAGAGACAGAGAAAGATAGAAAGAAAAAGAGTGAGTGAGTGAGAGAAAGAGAGAGAGAGAGAGACAGAGAAAGAGAGAGAAAGACAAAGAGAGCGCGAGAATGAGAGAGAGAGAGAGAAAGAGAGAGCGAGAGATACCAAGAGAGAGACGAAGAGCGACAGAGCTTTGGTAAGATTGCAAAGAGTGTGAAAATTATAAATGGGACAATACCAGGAAGGCGAGAAGATTATAAACCAGGATCGGTGAGTGACACATTTTAATTTCAGTTGCCATAATCCCACAACAGGCATACTGTACTGTACCCACTGACTGCACAGCGTGGGCTGTCCCCACTCTAGCTATCTCCCAATTGGCTCATCTAAAACAGGGCCGCCCACAAAGCTATTTGAATACAGAGTGGAGGGGAAGGGGAACAGGAGGGGTGGAGGGGGAGGGGGAAGGGGAGGGGGAGGCGGAGGCGGAGCGGTGCGCTAGATTCCCTCCTTCTGCCTGCGTGTTCTCACTGGGCTGGGGAGAGGAGCGGCTTTAGGGTGCAAGGAAATATGCCACGAGAGGCGATATGACAGCCAGAGACAGACGCACACTGACACAAAGTTCCCCCAGTCGGACTGGATTATAGCAGGGCTGCTTCTGCTGCAGCTGGTCTGTTGTAACGGAGAAGGAAGGGGCTCTTCTGACCTGACGGTTCAGCAGCTCAGTTCAGCTCTCTCCATTTCTTCTTATCCTCTTATTTCACTCTGTTTATGGACAATGGGATTTTAACCATGTGGCAGGTAAGGAGGACTGTGATTGATTGTGTGGAAATGTTGTTGTGTGGTCCCTGAGGCTGAGGGGTCTCTGGTTACTTAAAGCAGGGGTCATCAGGAGTACTCTCCAAAGCTCTATATATCTAGTGATGATTATATCACAGAGAGACATGAGTTCTCATCATCATTAACTGGGACTACAGTTATAGAGCTGATGATCGTATGACTATGAGGTTAAATGTGCAACATTTCCAGATGGGACTACCACAGGCAGTTACTTAAGTGAATATTCTACTGTATCAATATAACCTATTGATCATTTGTAGAATTTGAGTATGATACACTTTAATTCAGCAACTGTGTTCTTGTGTTTATGAGACTAGAATGGGCTTGCTGTTTGGGGTTGTGACATAAGTAGTTGTTATAGTGCTTTGCATTTTCAAATGAGGGGACTGTGATATGTTAAATATTTTGGACAGCAGGAATACAGTGGGACTCCTAAGGGTGCATGTTGTGATGGTATCAGTGCAGGGAGCGACGCCTCTGTTCGTTTCCACAATCGTTTTCATGTGACCTAATTTTGGGACGCTGATGAGCTTTTGTCCTCTTAGAAGACTTTATGTGAGTGGGTGAGAGATATCGGTGGGGTGTTCACAAAGTTAGTGTGGTGTGAGAAACTAAATAAATAATTGAAGAGAATTTGACACACTGACTATGGGAGCGGCATGGGTGGGATGGCAATTGGGAGGTTGGCATGTGTGTGTGTGTGTGTGTGTGTGTGTGTGTGTGTGTGTGTGTGTGTGTGTGTGTGTGTGTGTGTGTGTGTGTACCTGCATGTACCTGCATGTGTGTGTATACACATGTGTATTTGTGTTTGTTTATGCTATGTATTTCCGAGTTCCTCCAAAAACCCTTAGCACACTGCTGTCAACATGGTGTGATACTGATGAGATCACATCTGCCATTCAGCGACATGTCCTCTCCAGCCAAGCATGCATTTGACACTGTGGACTCCTGTCCCTAAGGACAAACCTATCATGGTCACTTCCCTTCACTTACTGTATTGTGGGTCAAAGGCACAGAGATGCTCCTCTAGCCTTCTCTCCCGTGGTCCCAGATCTGTTTGTCCATGTTTGGCATGACTATGACCATATGAGTTGACAGACAGCACAAACAGATCTGGGATCATTTATTTTCTTTGATAATGAAGGGAGATCTGTGATTTCAAGATGGGTTTGATGCTTTGTTACCCTGTTATAAAGCGGTCCACAGTCAACCTGATCGGTGGAGACGAGTGCTTGAGGATCATAGTCTGATAAGCTCTCGTGAGGCCACTTTGACCTGCCACAGGACATGACAGACTGTTGGAATGAGTCACTGTGACTCGCTCTGTGTTTGTCACTGGGCATAAATATAGCAACAACAGCATTGTGTGTCCTGTTGATATAAGGTAATTAGATGGATGGTGACTTAGCTGTTATCTTTGCGATAGTAGTGGCACATTTTTCAGTTTAACATAACACATCTCAAGTTGCTCAGTTCTGAGCACAGTTGTGCTGTTTGCTAATTGCAATCTGGGTATCTCCCAGCAGGAAATGAGCCACAACCATTTTTTTCTCTCTATTCTGCTCCAATGCTTATGCGTTCTTTGATTATTTGGTCCAATAGATGCATGAACAATATTTCCATGGTAACTTCTTCTGCATTGAGCCTTTGACAATGAGAGACTTGTTTGGGATTTTGGCTCTGCCTGTTCGATCAGGGAAGTCATGTGAACCGGAATGCAGTTTCAGCCATAGTCAATCGGCACAGTAGAGCGAGAACAATTGAAATAGGAAAAGTGTGACTTTAGTTTGGTGGTTGCCATTTTGGGGGAAAATTATGGAATGTGGGATGATGAGAGCCTTCTCTCGCAAGATCCAGAGAAGCAGATGCTCAAATGTATAACTATGTGTCTTTCTGCAAGTCTGCATTGTTGCCACCAGAGAGCGTTCTTTCTTGAAACATTTTACAAAGTAATTTTGAGGATCATTTTCATGTATAAACTGAAGAATTTAACAGTCCTCACATTCATATCACAAGAATGGACAAACAACAGTATTAAAACAGGCAAGATAATAGCTTGTGCATTGTGCATGGTACATTGCGCAGAAAACCCTGAAGAAGAAGGCACTACGTGCTGAAACGTTGGTTGCTATAACCATTAAATGTTTGGGAGCATAATTAGTGTGCAACTTTCTTTCTTTCTTTCTTTCTTTCTTTCTTTCTTTCTTTCTTTCTTTCTTTCTTTCTTTCTTTCTTTCTTTCTTTCTTTCTTTCTTTCTTTCTTTCTTTCTTTCTTTCTTTCTTTCTTTTTGTAGTTTACTCTCCATTACTCAGCAAGAATGTCTTTTACTAGAACAATGCACAGAAAACGCAATAAAAGGTGGAGTATTTGAAGTGTGATACATAAACAGATATCACTTACACATAGGCTGTTTTTAAATACCTCCCATATGGTTTCATATAGCTTCTAACTTGATCCATGTGTAGGGTGTTATGTATGCTGTTATGACCTTATATGACTGTTTACCAGGTCAGTTCAAGCATGCCAAAGATAACCTGGGGTCAGCCTCTTGTGGTGTGACTGATGGAGCAACCAATGACCTGTGGTCTTACTGATATGTCAGAACGAGGGCCCCCAATCCCACGACTGTATCTGCGGTCTGTAGCGACATCTTCTGCTGGTAGAAAAGGGTATCAGTATGAGTTGATGATGTGTGACAGAGATAAGACAACCATACACGCACTCACACAGTCACACGCACACACACACACAGGTGCACACACACATAGGCACACTAACACACAAACACATGGAAGCACACACGCACGCACATGCACACACACACACACAGGTGCATTCACACACTCACACAAATGAGTGCACCCACACACACACACACACACACACACACACACACACACACACACACACACACACACACACACACACACACACACACACACACAGGTGCATTCACACACTCACACAAATGAGTGCACCCACACACACACACACCTTTATTACATTCCCACCTCTGACCTCTAGGACTGTTAAACTCAGTACCGTATGCTTCCGAGCTCCATATAACATTCCACAGACGCCAGGTAAAGTTTTCCCACTCTCTCCCCCCGGCACTGGGTCTTTGATTCTGCCAGAACTGGCTGATGAGTGGAGAGGCATATGTCACCCCTGACCCCTCTCTCCTCCCATGTCACTGACTGACACTTAAGCTGGGCCTTGAACAGTATCACAGAATCACATTAACAGTCTCAGATATTCTGAAAGGTAGACACACACACATTCAATACACTATCACGAAAACATGCACACATACTAGCTTCATAAGACATCTCTCTCTCGTCATCTGTCTTGTGATGTAAGGGAGTGGAGCGAGGGAGAGGGGAACGATCCTATACAGTATGATGCATTATAGATGAAGGCATTATTTACTGTTTACATCACACAGGTCATATAGGATGTCTCCACCGTAAACTGGATACACTCCCACTTTCTACACAAACTCATAACCTCACATATGCAGACCTGCTGTGCAAACATGCACTCACACGTAAGCATGCACGCAACGCACGCACACATACGCATGCTTGCACGCACGCACACACACTCACACACACACACACACACACGCGTCATTGAAACTTTTACATCTGGCCCTGTCGGCTTTATAAACACTGTTATACAAACACATTCTTCCCCAATATGTCCCCAACACAAAATAATTTTTTATAACAGTTTTATTATTATTCCATATCTGGGTCAGTCAGGAGTGGGGAGGGAGATGAGGATCATAGCCAGAGAGACAGACCCCCCTGAGTCAGATGTGACAGTTTAGGGCTCCGGGTCCCCCCCTAATCGCCTGGCTCGCACCCCAGCCTCAAACACAGCATCCAATCCCATTAGTCGTGACTGACCCGATCCCCAACATGAAAGACTCTGATTGGTCACAGACACAGTGGCAGGAGCGGATTATGGATAAACGGGCAGGGTGTCTGGGGCCGAAACAAAGAAAGGCAGGCTGAGAGTGAGGGGGGGCGAGAGGCTAAATGCTAACGCTAATGAGTCTGACGTACGGTCTGGGGCGGTCATTAGAGGTGATTAGGGGGGCATTGCATGCAACGGTCATGGGGAGAAGGGGAGAGAGAGACACTAGGTTCTCAGAACAGTGGAGGGGCTGTGGAGCTGTAGCTGTGACAAATCCATTTTTATGCCAAGATCAGAGGATCCAATAGCCATTTAGTGGTGGATATTTTCACACTCTCAACAATGACCCTGGAAATATGCCTACAGTATATATTGACAACAAAAGCAGACATCAAGGGCATGAACATCCACCAAATGTTATTCTATGGTTCAAAGGGTGGTGTCATGACCAATTACATGCTCAATAAAAACATCTATAAATTGAGGTAAATTGTAGGGGGAGGGGACAGCTCCTGGAATAAACTTTAGGGTCAGGGGTTAATCTCAGTTGAGCCAACTTTGTGTGTCTGAAATACATTGTTATCACTCTTAACAGCCAATCCTCTAATCTGCCGTTAGATTATTAAACATGTTTGGAGAGAAGCAAACAAAAGTCCTAGGTAGCTAGAACAAAAAAATAAATTTTGGGCCCTGGTTTGGAAACTATAGATTATGTCAAGATACACTACCTATAAATGGTTCATTATCTTGCCCCAAAACACTTTGTGCATCTCCTCTCTTTTTTCGCCCGTCTCAGTTCATTTGGAAATGAATGTGCATACGCATACACACTGATTATGTTAGCTAGGTCAATGCCTTTGACCTACTTTGAGCGTTGCGCTCCGTGGGATGCCACGGTCGCTCACGTCAAGCCACCGGATGGACAATATTCCCCTCCATTTTGTTACAGCAGCTTTCTGCTGGTTTATTTATTTATTTGTTTATTCTATTTTAAGTTTCAGTTGTTCGGGGATAACAAGCGTGGGATTATAAAATGCCATCCACTCTATGGGATCTCCCTTTACCGAACTGAAAGGGAATCTTGGATTTTTTCTAAATAAATTATTGAGCACATATTATTGAATAAGGGGTATTTTGTTTGGCTACTCTAGCTACAAACATTCAGTTTGAGACGTAAGCTTACTATGATAGCATAAAGGCTATTTTTACATCCAATTTCAATGTACTGTAGCTTGAAGGCGTTAACCAATCTCCAATCGAATACTTTCCCTTTGTGTCTCAGAGCGTCTGATCTTTGCACCGTTATACAATATATTGTCTTGCCCTTTCATATTTCTATCCACTCTTCATGAAGTGGCTGTTTTTAGAAACTGGAGAGAAAAAGGATCTGTAAAAATGGTTGCAGATCAAAGAGAGTGAAAAAGCCACAACCTCTAGTAACTGAGTTGAATTAAAGATACAACCAGTAACTCCACACACAGACAAGATATCCAGAGAGACACAAGGGGATATGCATGGTGCTCTAAATCAGGGGTTCTTAAACTTTTTCAACATGGGACCCAAATGAGAAACTCAATGTTTTCCTTGGACCCAAGATCATGAAAACAAGCCCCCTTTTGAGGGCCTTAAGTGAGCAAAAAATGTCTCTTGACGGCGGAGAGAAGAAATGTAGTTTTAAAGTAAATATCCTGCAATTCTACACTTTCTGTCATGTGCGTAGAGAATTTTTTTCAATTTCACAAAAATGTCTTGCGATTCTACTAATTTTGCCATGGGGAAGAGATATATACTAGAGTGAGTGACTAACAAATTCAAAGGGGACCCCTGAAGGTCAGGGTCCCTGGGCACGTGCCCTGCGTGCCCGGTCAGTATTCGGCCATGATAACTACAAGTTTAGATGGAGAATACTGTAATTCAACTTGTGACTCTCTCGCTCTATCAGGCATATCAGCGCACTAACATAACTCCACACATTGTTTTATTGATCTTAATGGTTCAGACTCAGTTCAACTGCTAACCCTGGTTAGCCCTTTGGAAAGGTCATCACAGTCGATTTTTCACAGAGGTCTAAACCAATTACATGTCATAGAACTTTACGCAAAAAATTTTTTTTATCTGTATGTGTACCCCCCAGTGTACACAATATGTATCCCTCATATCTGATTTTCACACAGTATTTCAATGATGTGTTACATCTGATTTCTCACTGGACCGCAGCTATAAATGAGCAGAAGGGAGAGAGAGGACAATACCCCTTTCTACCCCTCTCCTCTCCTCTCTTCTCTCCCTCCTTCCCTCCCTCACCTCCACTGTGAGGTCCGACAGAGTGCGGTGTCACTGGCAGAAGTGTGTGTTCGGAGGTGTTCAGTGTTCGTGTGAAGTGGGATTGTCCACAGAGCAAACCGCTCTAGTGAACCGCTCTCACTCGCTAACTTTCCTGGAATTGTCGGGACAACTCTGTCCTTTCCTGTTTTGCCTCTATGGCTCCTGTGAAACTCCTGTGAAACGCTGGTCGGCAGCTACACTAGATGACTCTGCGTATTCAGAGTGTGCGTTGAGGAGGTTAAGGGAGAAGCAGGCAGCAGAGCGATGCCTGCTGTGGACCGATGTTCTACCCCGCTGTGTCTCCGTGCTCAGGGCTCTGTCCTCTGAGCTCCCTGCTGCCTGTCTTTCTGATTCCGTAGCATCGTCCTCCGCCTCAGCAGAGATGTCTGCGATGTTGAGTGCACAGGAGCGAGATCCATCGGTAGGTAAAGAGTGGGTAGGCTAACAGGGGATCCGCGTGCTAAGGAAGGGCAAAGACCATGGCAAAGTCTGACGGGGAATCCACTTGCTTTGGACTTTTAACAGAGGAATCTATTCAGCTGTTTCATGGTTTATTTCGTGTTATTAGGGTGAGGGCAGATACTTTGACATGCAGTCGCATACTATAATGGCATACACCGAAGTAAAGGGACCGATTTGGTCACAGAGTTCAGAGAAACCATTAGGTCACTGCAGTTGTCTCTGTGATAGCCAAGTCATTGTTAGTACGGTGTGTGCTATTTTGATTTATTCAGTTCTGTATCAGGTCAATTAATCTAGGCAAGTTTGGTGTATGTGTTTCAAACTTGTGACTTACAATATTACACAATGTATGATCCTTAATAATGAATGTGTCTGGTCACTACAGCTTCTGTCCGATGCCCGATGCCAGAAGGTTCAACCATTCTGCGGTTGACATTCAGTGAACTCAATGTCCCTGATCAGAGGAATTCAGAGATGATGCCATACTAAATAAGAATATTTGTGTCTGTCAGAGTTCTAGAGGGGTATGGGGAGTGGTGTTGCGTAGCAGTCTAGTCCCACTTGGAACTAGGTCAGAGAGATGTATAGTACTGTACTGGCTGGACAGACAAGTTGTTGAAAATACTGCACTCAGGGACATCCCTGGAAAAAGGGCTTGATTAGAGGAAGGATTACTCAGTTATTGACACTAGACTTTGGAGAAGGGTTCAAATTGATCAGGTCAGCATTGCCATGGTCAAGTAAAATCACATAATGGTTTTGGGTAACTGTAAAATCATTGTATTGCCAGGTAGACAGATCCTATTTCCTGTGCTCTGCTCAGCATCAGTTTGTTGAAAATAATTTGCCCCTTGCTGTATTCAGCCAACCTGAAGTCTGAGGGTACATTTTCACTGCAGCAGGATTGAGAGAAGGGAATGGCGTCGGGAGAGTATTGGCACCCGCCACCTCAGACAATGGCATGAGTGTTTAGCTGACCTGTCTAGACAGCATTGTGGGGGAGCAAGTTTGAGTTTTCTCTGTTCTGATGAGTGATTATCTGCATTCAGCATCAATTGGGGATTGGATAACCCACCTGGAGGCCTACAAAAATTATATACAAATGTATATTGCCAAATGTATTGAGTTGTGTAACCAGGTTTTCGGTAGAAGTAAAAAAACATCCCTCCTTATTGGTTTTGACAAGGGCTCTGAGTCACCGTCAGTCAGTGTGTTACAGCTTGCCATTACTGAGACAATATTATCTGACTTATGCAGACATGTTTAATGTAAATGGTACTCCTGTCCTCTGTTTATTAACATTAGACAAATAAATAAAGGAAACAGAAATAACAGAAGCGACTTTTGCTTTATTTATATGACCTCACCCATATTTTAAACAATACAAGCTCTGATAGCTCAATACTCCACGTTTTTGTTGAATTAATTTATCGCTTCATTTTCATTGAAGTACTTAATCTGATGACAATGAAAATGATCAGTCAACTCTTTACATAATCATTCACACGTGTATTTATCTGAACTGTTCATTTTACCCCAAACTCTTTCTGTCCACCTCTCCAGTTAGCTGAGCAGTTAACCTGGATTTCGCTGACACCGCGCCTGAGTTCCGCCTGAGAGGATGGACGCGCTGGAGTCAGAGCTGACTTGCCCAATCTGCCTTGAGCTCTTTGAGGACCCACTGCTCCTGCCCTGTGCCCACAGCCTGTGCTTCGGCTGTGCCCATCGCATCCTGGTATCCCACTGCGCCTCCAACGAGCCTGTCCAGTCCATCGGAGCCTTCCAGTGCCCCACCTGCCGCTATGTCATCTCTCTCAGTCCGCAGCGTGGCCTAGAAGGATTGAAACGCAACGTCACCCTCCAGAACATCATCGACCGCGTCCAGAGGGCCGCCTCCTCCGGCCCCCTGGCCCTGCTGCCCCACAGCGGGCCCAACTCCCCTAGCGAGGACGGCGGGCGATTTGCCCTGGCCCTGGTCCCCACCTCCGCCGCCATGACCAGCCCCGGGACGCCGCCCAGCCACGTGCAGTGCCAGTTCTGCGAGCAGGACCCGCCGCAGGACGCCGTCAAGACGTGCGTGACGTGCGAGGTGTCATACTGCGACGAGTGCCTGCGAGCCACGCACCCTAATAAGAAGCCGTTCACGGGCCACCGTCTGATCGAGCCCATGCCGGACTGCCACCTGCGGGGGCTGCAGTGCCTGGAGCACGAGGAGGAGAAAGTGAACATGTATTGCGTCACCGACGAACAGCTCATCTGCTCGCTGTGCAAACTGGTGGGAAGACACCGAGACCACCAGGTGGCGGCCTTGAGCGACCGCTACGAGAAACTCAAGGTAAGGGATGACTTTTTTGAATGTATGCATGAACCTGGTTGCTATGCTCTGCTGGTGGACATGTTGTTTTGAGGAGGGGAGGCATTAGAACTGCAGGCATCAGAACTGCTGTGGATAATGTGTGTGATGGTGTAAAGAATTAAAAGCGAGAAGTGAGGAGCTGTGGAAAGCTGTGTGTGAAGTGACAAGAGTGAGAAAGTAAGATGCCCAATTGTGCACTCGTAATCGTAGGTGTGACTTTGTAAGTGTAATGTTGTGGTGAAGAAATACAGCTACTATATTTTGTTTTGAGTACACCATAATCCTTACTAACCATGTAGCCTAGATTTCCAACAAAAATTATGTTATCATATTTTTGTTTTATCATTAAAGCGTCCTAATCATACAATTAGTATTAGTACCGCACCGCCCCAAAATGACAAGAGGGTCTCTCTGCATCTCTCCTGTGCAGGCAGTGTGAAAATAGGGGCTCATTAGTGATGGGGAAGATGGCTGCCTCCAGAAGGGTGAGGTTAAACAGTGGTAATTGCTCCGTTTGGTGGGGTTGGTTTAATTGAGTGTGACTTGTAGGCCGTGTTAGAGGCAGTTAGGGAGGGCCCACTGGGAGATGGCCTGGTATTAAACCCTCTCTCAGGGGGGAGCTGAAGCCCACTCAGGAGGGCTGTCGGATGGGGGCCTGCTGCCATTTGAAGAAGGGTGTCTGTTTGGGCATGGTGGTCCCCAGAAGTGTGGTGTTTGATGGAGGTGTCCAATATGGATTTTGCAGGACAAATTAAGAATAGAGTTTGATTTGAGAGAAGGCCATGTGTGATCACTGATGTTCAGTTTGGCATCTTTTGCAATCTGGTCCAAGGGATATGTCCTGTGTGTTCTGATTACAGAAGTAACACATAAAGGTAAAATGTGCTTAATTTGTAAATCGGGAGGTTCCGGAACAAAAGGTGAGCGCAAGAGGGGGATGACCTGGGGGGCTCTGAGGTACCGGAATGCATGATAAAAAAAACACCTTTATAATAAAGCATTGCATGCAAATCATCACATTTGCCTAGTGGCATAGAACAGTAGAGTAGAGGCACTTACATGACTGGTGACTTTAGCAGAATCTTTTTTAATACAACACAAATGATCGAAATGACAGCCTACTTTGACACTGACAAACTGATAATCTGAGATCAATAAAAACAACCTTGTCTTGAATCCATCAATAGCCTAGGCCTAGGCGTGTGGAGACACACAAAGGCTGTGTTTACACAGGCAGCCCAATTCTGATCTTTTTTTCACTAATTGGTCTTTGACCAGTCAGATCTGAAAAGATCTGATGTGAAAAGATCTGTTGTGATTGGTCAAAAGACCAATTAGTGGAAAAAAATATCAGAATTGGGCTGCCTGTCTAAACACAACCATATTGTACAATCTGAGGAAGAAATGATAGTCATAAAAAAATCTTTCCAGTTTCACTGACTCATCCAATGAGTGATCTCCTTTATTAGAATGTTTACATTGCAATGGTGTAAATCATGTTTCATGCCAGGAGAGGTAGGCTATCGGATCCTGGCAAAACTCAAAGGTGCCGGATCCTATTCCGGCAGAATCCGGGCCAAATTAAGCACTGACTATTATGTTCAGTATGTATTGCAGACAGTGAAAAACAAAATGTCATGCCATGAGAGGTAGACTACCGGATCCTGGCAAAACTGAGAGGTGATGGATCCTATTCCGGCAGGATCCAGCTCAAATTAAGCACTGGCTATTTTTGTTTTTCAGAGAAATGACACATTGATAGAGGGTTTTTAATTCTACACTACAGTGTCGTTCTACCTAACTTCCATATTATGTATGCGTTATCACAGACAGATGCATTCATATTAAGGTCAGTGGATCTCCCAATTAGTACACTGAATAATTTCATAGTGGTATACATGCATTTCTCATGGATCTTCTGCGCTTAAAGGGCATTGCACATTGCACAAATGAGCATACCAGAGGAACACAATCATGTAAGAATGCAGGGCTGGTCCTTGCCGTGCTGTCGCCCTAGGTGAGTCCAAAAAATGCCGCCCCCCGCAAAACTAGAATGGGTACCTGGGTGCATGATTACAGACTTGCTCTGAGGCTTTGGGTTCTTGGTTATAAAATGGAGATAGTTCCTGATGCAGTGACAACGCAATACCACATGTGTGCACTGCAACTGCAAAATAAACACATTTCTACCTAGAGAAAGAACATGCTTGTGTATGTCCATTGACGGGGATCTTTCTTTGGGGGAATATTCGACTCCAGTATACAACCAGGGTTGTGTTTATTAGGGCACGCAATGGAAAACATTTTGGAATGGAATACAAACAAGAGCATTTCTTAAGTCCAGGTAGTCCCTCCCTGTTTCAGTCAGTTTTCTTCCGTTTGGAGCCAAATGAACACAACCCAGGATTTGCTTATGATAGGTTAATACTCTCACTCTGTGACAGACCTACATCAAAAGGCCTGGTGTTGTAGTCTAATCTCTCTCACTTCACCTTTTGAAAGATTTAAAGAAGCGTAGCGGCAAAGCTATTAACATCTTAATAAGTCATGAAAGCACTCTTGTAAGGGCATGCGAAGCTCGGATGTAGGTCACTACTACCAGAACCATTTGCACCACACCATGTAAAATTCACGCAGTGTTGATTCGACTTTTAAGCTTTGCTCAGGAAAGAAAACATTAAGGATCATTGAACATGTACGAATATTACGCTGAGCTACCAAATGCGTGAAGGGAAATTACAGTCCTATGATTGCAGTATTTTCAGTGGTGGCAGTGGGCCTCTGTGAAGGGGCTAGGTCATTGTGGCTACACCCTTTCCTTTTGGGAGATAAAATTACAATTTCACGGAAACGTACAGAGAGAGGAAATGGTTCATAATAGCATCAGAGGTCCATGGATCTGGGTCATCTAACAATGCAGAGTGATGATAAACAAGTAGTAGCTAAGCAAAGACCTTTGACTGTCCTCTGTCTTCCTCCCCTCCCCAATGACACAGCTCCTGGCTTGGCCACAACTCTTCACTTTACTCAGCCCCAGTACAATTTCTTCCTCCATGCCCTGGAGTAATTGAGTCATACTGTTACACGGTCATGACCCTTTGTCTTGCCTCTGATCTATGACTGGCCATGCAGATGACTTTGTGTCTCAAGGGTCTAGGCCAAGGGATGGACCACAGACAACACAAGCATTGACTGTTTCTGAAGTGTTATCATGTACAGTATGTTACGCAGCATAGCGGTGTCAGGAGAAAGGTTACGTTTATCATGAACACTGCAAATAGAGGGTAAACGGTGATATAAATGATTTTGTATACATTTGATGTCAACAAAACTAATAGCACAAAATTACATGGAATTAATGCAGATGGACTTCAAGAACGGATCCTGCAACTTTCCCACATGGTGTACACATGAAGGCCTGGAGTCCATTAAGTGACAGTAAATAGCTCAAAGCTGCTTGCCTTTCTCCGTAAACAAAATCACTGAGTTTATATCCGACAGAAACAGGTTGGGAAAAATGAAACAGGAGAAATGGAAAACTGAGTGAGATAAAGAGAAAGTTGACGCACGTAAAAGTGCCAAAATCTAAATTTCGCCTAAACTGCAATATTACAGCGCCTTGCAAAAGTATTCATCCCACTTGGCATTTTTACTATTTTGTTGCATTACAACGTGTAATTTAAATTGATTTTTATTTGGATTTCATGTAATGGACATACACAAAATAGTCCAAATTGGTGAAGTGAAATGAAAAAAATAACTAGTTAAAAAAAATTCTAAAAAATAAATGATGGAAAAGTGGTGCGTGAATATGTATTCACCCCCTTTGCAATGAAGCCCCTAAATAAGATCTGGTGCAACCAATTACCTTCAGAAGTCACATAATTAGTTAAATAAAGTACACCTGTGTGCAATCTAAGTGTCACATGATCTGACACATGATCTCAGTATATATACACCTGCTCTGAAAGGCCCCAGAGTCTGCAACACCACTATGCAAGGGGCACCACCAAGCAAGCGGCACCATGAAGACCAAGGAGCTGTCCAAACAGGTCAAGGACAAAGTTGTGGAGAAGTACAGATCAGGGTTGGGTTATAAAAAAATATCAGAAACTTTGAACATCCCACGGAGCACCATTAAATCCATTATAAAAAATTGAAAGAATATGGCACCACAACAAACCTGCCAAGACAGGGCTGCCCACCAAAACTCACGGACCAGGCAAGGAGGGCATTAATCAGAGAGCTAACAAAGAGACCAAAGATAACCCTGAAGGAGCTGCAAAGCTCCACAGCGGAGATTGGAGTATCTGTTGTCACGAACCGGCTCAAGTTCGTAACAAAAGGGAGACACGTGGAGACAAGGAATACTTAAAGTATATATTTATTAACTAAAGTAACTAACTCAAATAACGATGGGGTGTGTAATCAGTAATCAGTAGTGTAAGTGAGTGTTTGCTTGCATAAATGTAATATGGAAAAGTGTTGAGAGGTGCCAAATCAAACAACCAAAAAGTCCACAAAAAATACCACAACCAAAGTCAAAGTATCTGCCTGGAGAGAGTCTCCTCAATGAATGTGGAAGAGGTCCATTTATGCTGGGACACACCCGGCCCAGGTGTTTCCCATGTAGCTGACGACCCTCCCAACTCCGCCCACCGGCATCCTAATAAGGAAACAAGAGCAAAGAGAGAATACGGCAGACAGAGTGGGAGGGTCGTCACACTGTCCATAGGACCACTTTAAGCTGTACACTCCACAGACCATTGCTTTTTTAAATGTTTTATTTATGTATTTATTTAACCTTTATTTAACCAGGTAAGCCAGTTGAGAACAAGTTCTCATTTACAACTGCGACCTGGCCAAGATAAAGCAAAGCAGTGCGATAAAAACAACAACAACACAGAGTTACATATGGGATAAACAAAACGTACAGTCAAAAACACAATAGAAAATCTATATACAGTGTGTGCAAATGTAGTAAGTTATGGAGGTAAGGCGATAAATAGGCCATAGTGCAAAATAATTACAATTTAGAATAAACACTGGAGTGATAGATGTGCAGAAGATGATGTACAAATAGAGATACTGGGGTGCAAATGAGCAAAATAAATAACAATATGGGGATGAGGTGGGCTAATTACAGATGGGCTGTGTACAGGTGCAGTGATCGGTAAGCTGCTCTGACAACTGATGCTTAAAGTTAGTGAGGGAGATAAGAGTCTCCAGCTTCAGAGATTTTGGCAGTTCGTTCCAGTCATTGGCAGCAGAGAACTGGAAGGAATGGTGGCCAAAGGATGTGTTGGCTTTGGGGATGACCAGTGAGATATACCTGCTGGAGCGCATACTACGGGTGGGTGTTGCTATGGTGACCAATGAGCTAAGATAAGGCGGGGATTTGCCTAGCAGTGATTTATAGATGACCTGGAGCCAATGGGTTTGGCGATGAATATGTAGTGAGGGCCAGCCAACGAGAGCATACAGGTCAAAATGGTGGGTAGTATATGGGGCTTTGGTGACAAAACGGATGGCACTGTGATAGACTACATCCAATTTGCTGAGTAGAGTGTTGGAGGCTATTTTGTAAATGACATCGCCGAAGTGAAGGATAGGTAGGACAGTCAGTTTTACGAGGGCATGTTTGGCAGCATGAGTGAAGGAGGCTTTGTTGTGAAATAGGAAGCCGATTCTAGATTTAACTTTGGATTGGAGATGCTTAATGTGAGTCTGGAAGGAGAGTTTACAGTCTAACCAGCTTAAAGAAAAAAATAAGCAAACACATTTGGTGTTCACCAGAAGGCAAGTGGGAGACTCCCCAAACATATGGAAGAAGGTACTCTGGTCAGATGAGACTAAAATTGAGCTTTTTGGCCATCAAAGAAAACGCTATGTCTGGCGCAAACCCAACACCTCTCATCTCCCCGAGAACACCATCCCCACAGTGAAGCATGGTGGTGGCAGCATCATGCTGTGGGGATGTATTTCATCAGCAGGGACTGGGAAACTGGTCAGAATTGAAGGAATGGTGGATATATATTTTGCATCTTCAAAGTGGTAGGCATGTGGTGTAAATCAAATGATACAACCCCCCCCAAAATCCATTTTAATTCCAGGTTGTAAGGCAACAAAATAGGAAAAATGCCAAGGGGGTGAATATTTTCGCAAGCCACTGTATATTGTGGCCTTTCTCTTGCATTTCAAAGATGATGGAACAAAAAAAATAATAGAAAAGGCATGTTTTTTTGTTTGTATTATCTTTTACCAGATATAATGTGTTATATTCTCCTACATTAATTTCACATTTCCACAAACATCAAAGTGTTTCCTTTCAAATGGTATCAAGAATATGCATATCCTTGCTTCAGGTCCTGAGCTACAGGCATTTAGATTTGGGTATGTCATTTTAGGCAAAAATTGAAAAAAAGGGTCAGATCATTACGAGGTTAATTTGATGAGATAACCTCCTATCTTACATCTTTACCATAAAATGAATGATCATCAATGGCAGTATTCTGACCTCATAAACCATTTTCTTTTAAAGATATACATTTTTATTATTTTGATCTGTAGAGGCAACATCAAAGTTACTCCTATTTGGTTGTCTATCTCTTACTTGTCTATCAACATATGAAGAGTTTAATTCCAAAACGCTATATATCACTCTTAGATAAATAAGTAGTTCTGCTAGGCTTTACACAGTCAAATGTGAAACACATACTGGAAATTAGTCCCACAGCGCCCTCGGCAGGGGAATTCTGTAAGAACTTTAATTTTTTAAAGAACTGTAAAAATGATACATTTGTGACATCAACATTTGTTATCCAGAGTGACTTACAGTTAGTGTATTCATGTTAAGATACCTAGGTGAGACAACATATATCACAGTCAAATATAAAGGATATGAACATTCCATTCCAGCTAAACAATGGATTTTTAGCTTTTAGCAACAACAACATTTTTTTTTTTAGAAACATCTAAAATCTATGAATTTAACATCTGACAACAGCAATATGTTGCACACATATGAAGGTACCCATAAGTAATACTTTCTTATGATAAAACACAAATGTAAAAAATTGGTGGATTTTAGAACGAAACTCTTCATAAGAATGTGGCCCTTTGTCTCAGTGTTGCAACTGTTTAACCATTTAAGCCCAATAATGCATTTTTGCAACATTTAGAAAATACCTCTAGCTTGGGTTCAGAATGTATTTTTTTATATATTTTTTTACACAATCACTACATATTAGAGAAGACAGCAAAACATTGTTCAAGTCATGTACTTGCATGGATGGCTACCAACGTATGCTTTTGTAGGGGACCAGTGCAGTCTCAGTCGAGTGGACAGGTTTCTAATGTTCCAGAGGCTACTGATGCCAAACTAATCATACTGACACACAACAAATACTACTAAGATATAAATATGTGTCTAAGGAGATGCATATAGTGTTTGACATAATTTTTTTGTTTAGGACCTGTACGTGATGCAATGTAGGCAGCGTTGCATTTTTGCAACTGTTGATCTCAAAGGGATAAAACAGAAAACAAACGTAACAGTTAAGTTTAGGCATTCATTCCGACTGTTTAAGGTAACGGTTAAGGTTTGGAATAGGGTTAGAACAGAAACAATGCAAACGAGTGCCTAGCACTGGGAATGAAACCGTGATCCTCTGAGCCGTAGCTTGCAGTTCAAGCCCTTCCTCTATCCTAACCCATAACACCCTATCAAGCCGCCAGCCTACTAGATAGTAATAGGTGCTCACGTTGCCCCTAGTGGACGGTATCGAAGGCATCTCCCGATGTCCTGGACAAACGTTGAATACTGAAGTGGATCTGGTGTGACCTGGCTGCAACAACAGGTTAGAGGGAGTTGTGATGTGTGATGACAGACATTTTTCAGAGGATTAGACTGCTTGTTCAGGGACACCCAGACACAGAGTGAGCAGGAAAACAATGTCCCACCTGCCTATGAGGAAAGAGACAGTGGTGTAGGAACAGTATAGGATAATCGGTCTACTCCCATGACATCACTGCCTGAGGCTAACTATGTCTAACATCACTGCATGTCAGTCAATACCACACACAGTGAGATAAAACAGGGATAAAACATGTACTTGTTACTGTTCCTAACAGAAGTCTTGCTCAGAGAAGTTTGGTATTGTGTTATGTAATATTGGGGAATGGGCATTGACATGATAGGAAATGTAGTTATTCGGGGCCATTGTCTGCTAGCTTTTGTTATTTTTTCAAATCAGTGTCTGACCAGCGAATCCAGGTATATGCTTGCATGTAATTAAATGCCAGGCAAAGCACAAAAACCAGCCTAGTTACCGTCGTGTAGAGGATGCAGAAGGAGTTATGTCACACGTCATGTTTTATCAGTGACCTTGTTAACAGTATAAAGGTACAGGACCTGACACACCATAGCAATGACTCATTCATTTTACTCAGAGGTGTGAAGATGGTAGGCCTCCTAGGACGCACGCATCTTAGGGGGGATGCTTTAGGGGGATGCTCACTTCGGGCTATGGCAGAAGGAGAAAAGGGCGAAGTCGTGATCCTGGTCCTTCTGAGTCACGCCGTTAACAAAGGCAAACAATGGAATAGAAATGGACATCCAAAGAGGTTAATACTTTTGTTATTTACAAGCCACACGCATAAATTATAGGTTGACTTGTGCATTAAGATAAAAACAGCCTTGCCTGTCCTCAGCTCTCTAAATGCTGTGATAGTGTCACATAAATAGTGTTTTAGATGCCATTGGTGGTTCCTCCAAAATAGATATGATCAAATATTGGATAGTAAATGTTTTTCCCTCATAGTAAAGGGTTCTTACAGGGATCTTAGAAGGTCAAGTAGCAAGAAGCCATTGAAAGCTTGGTTAGTGGTAGCTTTCTCTTGATTAGATACAGATGTTGAAGGAAAGACGTTAGAATCTATTCCCTTTGTAGAACTCCCTGCAACTGCCTTCAATGTCATCTGACCACACTCAGGAGTAGCCCACTTTTTTATAGAACTGTATTTGAATCTCAAAAGTTTCCCATATACAGTGGGGAAAAGAAGTATTTAGTCAGCCACCAATTGTGCAAGTTCTCCCACTTAAAAAGATGAGAGAGGCCTGTAATTTTCATCATAGGAACACGTCAACTATGACAGACAAAATGAGAAAAAAAATCCAGAAAATCACATTGTAGGATTTTTTATGAATTTATTTGCAAATTATGGTGGAAAATAAGTATTTGGTCAATCACAAAAGTTTCTCAATACTTTGTTATATACCCTTTGTTGGCAATGACACAGGTCAAACGTTTTCTGTAAGTCTTCACAAGGTTTTCACACACTGTTGCTGGTATTTTGGCCCATTCCTCCATGCAGATCTCCTCTAGAGCAGTGATGTTTTGGGGCTGTCGCTGGGCAACACGGACTTTCAACTCCCTCCAAAGATTTTCTATGGGGTTGAGATCTGGAGACTGGCTAGGCCACTCCAGGACCTTGAAATACATCTTACGAAGCCACTCCTTCGTTGCCCGGGCGGTGTGTTTGGGATCATTGTAATGCTGAAAGACCCAGCCACGTTTCATCTTCAATGCCCTTGCTGATGGAAGGAGGTTTTCACTCAAAATCTCACGATACATGGCCCCATTCATTCTTTCCTTTACACGGATCAGTCGTCCTGGTCCCTTTGCAGAAAAACAGCCCCAAAGCATGATGTTTCCACCCCCATGCTTCACAGTAGGTAGGGTGTTCTTTGGATGCAACTCAGCATTCTTTGTCCTCCAAACACGACGAGTTGAGTTTTTACCAAAAAGTTCTATTTTGGTTTCATCTGACCATATGACATTCTCCCAATCCTCTTCTGGATCATCCAAATGCACTCTAGCAAACTTCAGACGGGCCTGGACATGTACTGGCTTAAGCAGGGGGACACGTCTGGCACTGCAGGATTTGAGTCCCTGGCGGCGTAGTGTGTTACTGATGGTAGGCTTTGTTACTTTGGTCCCAGCTCTCTGCAGGTCATTCACTAGGTCCCCCCGTGTGGTTCTGGGATTTTTGCTCACCGTTCTTGTGATCATTTTGACCCCACAGGGTGAGAACTTGCGTGGAGCCCCAGATCGAGGGAGATTATCAGTGGTCTTGTATGTCTTCCATTTCCTAATAATTGCTCCCACAGTTGATTTCTTCAAACCAAGCTGCTTACCTATTGCAGATTCAGTCTTCCCAGCCTGGTGCAGGTCTACAATTTTGTTTCCGGTGTCCTTTGACAGCTCTTTGGTCTTGGCCATAGTGGAGTTTGGAGTGTGACTGAGGTTGTGGACAGGTGTCTTTTATACTGATAACAAGTTCAAACAGGTGCCATTAATACAGGTAACGAGTGGAGGACAGAGGAGCCTCTTAAAGAAGAAGTTACAGGTCTGTGAGAGCCAGAAATCTTGCTTGTTTGTAGGTGACCAATTACTTATTTTCCATCATAATTTGCAAATAAATTCATAAAAAATCCTACGATGTGATTTTCTGGATTTTTTTCCTCAATTTGTCTGTCATAGTTGACGTGTACCTATGATGAAAATTACAGGCCTCTCTCATCTTTTTAAGTGGGAGAACTTGCACAATTGGTGGCTGACTAAATACTTTTTTTCCCCACTGTATACCCTTCCACTAATGACCAGGGATTTCTCCCAGTTTGAAATGTTAACTACTGAAATGTGGCTACTGATATTCTGCAATGAAGGGAACTAGTCTATTTGGTAAATGGATAGGCTGTTATTTGGGTTTGATGTCGACCATGTGTCTCCTGCCTAATATGAGTCTTTCCTTCTACCATGACAGACCTTTCTTTCCTCCATACAGCCAAAGGTCTTTCAACAAAGTTCTTGTCCACATGATTTATCTCTCAGTGGATCTCATTTACTCTATCAACACATTTACAGACAACAGGGTTGGATCACCCCAACATAGTCATACATTATTCATTGTCCAACAGTCCCAAGATGTGTAACAGATGCTTCTTTCATATTTCTTCTGATACTCTGACTTCTTCTGACTTCTTACGAGGTAAATAAGAAGAAAATACTTCACAAATATCCTCCTCAACCCAGAGCTTGTGTCACGCCCTGGCTCTGGGACTCTGTTATGTTGAGCCAGGGTGGGTTGTTTCTATGTGTTTTGTGTGCTAGGTTGTTTATCTAGTTCATTTGTTTCTATGTTGGCCGGTATGGTTCTCAATCAGAGGCAACGTGAATCAGCTGTTGCTTGTTGTCTCTGATTAGGAACCATACTTAGGTAGCCTGTTTTGCCACAGTGTTTGTGGGATCTTGTTCCGTGTTTGGTTAGTGTCTATTGCCAATGACGTCACGTATCGTTTTGTTCGTGTGATCATTAAAAATAAAAGTATGTTCGCATTCCACGCTGCGCCTTGGTCCTCTTCCTTCAGCGATCGTGACAGAAGATCCCACCATAACTGGACCAAGCAGCGTGTCCAGGAGCCAACGCCAGAGGTGACTCTGATGGATGTCCACTTCGACTGGGTCAAGCAGCGTGAGGAGGAGAGAGGCTGGACTTGGGAGCAGAGGAGCGAGAGTCTGGCGAGAGCCATGGAGGCCTGGCCCACGGGGAGGAGAGACGCCCAGAACATTTTTAGGGGGGGGCTCACGCCGTGGACGACGGGGCAGCAGGAGGCCGGGATAGAGTGGTTCAGCGGGTTGGCAAAGGAGGCCGCCAGGTTACGGGAGTCACTGGTCAGCAGGGGGAAGGAGAATGTAGAGGCACGGCGAGAGGTACTGGGGTGTGTTGCCAGTCCGGTCCGGCCCGTTCCTGATCCCCGCGTAGGGCCAGTGATGTGTGTCCCCAGTACGGTCCGGCTTGTTCCTGTCCCTCGCACTGAGCCTGTGGTGCGCGTCGCCAGCCCGGTCCGGCATGTTCCTGCCCCTCGCACCAAGCCTGTGGTGCGCGTCGCCAGCCCGGTGCGGCCTGTTCCTGCCCCTCGCACCAAGCCAGTGGTGCGCGTCGCCAGCCCGGTCCGGCCCATTCCTGCTTCCCGCACCAAGCCAGTGGTGCGCGTCGTCAGCCCGTTTTGGTCCATTCCTGCTCCCCGCACCAAGCCAGTGGTGCGCTTCGTCAGCCCGGTTCGGCCCGTCCCTGCTCCCCGCACCAAGCCAATGGTGCGCGTCGTCAGCCCGGTCCGGCCTGTTCCTGCTCCCCGCACCAAGCCTGTGGTGCGCGTCGTCAGTCCGGCACAGCCCGTGCCTGGGTCACCGGTGCCTGGTCAGGTACCGGTTAGCTGCTCCACATCGGAGCCTGAGCGATCCGCTCCACCGATGTCCAGTCCAGATCCAGCCAGCAGGGCCAGACCGGACCAGGGGCACTATGGGGGGTTTGTTGGAGGGTGGGGGTCAAGCCCAGAGCCGGAATGCCCACCCGGCCCTCCCCTGTTCGGTTTATGTTTGGCGCGGTCGCAGTCCGCGCCTTTGGGGGGGGGGGGGGTACTGTCACGCCCTGGCTCTGGGACTCTGTTATGTTGAGCCAGGGTGGGTTGTTTCTATGTGTTTTGTGTGCTAGGTTGTTCATTTGTTTCTATGTTGGCCGGTGTGGTTCTCAATCAGAGGCAACGTGAATCAGCTGTTGCTTGTTGTCTCTGATTGGGAACCATACTTAGGTAGCCTGTTTTGCCACAGTGTTTGTGGGATTTTGTTCCGTGTTTGGTTAGTGTCTATTGCCAAGGACGTCACGTATCGTTTTGTTCGTGTGATCATTAAAAATAAAAGTGTGTTCGCATTCCACGCTGCGCCTTGGTTCTCTTCCTTCAGCGATCGTGACAGCTTGTTTCCACTTGAAACTCAATGAGTTGAGACTATGGGCTATAAATACATGAGATCAAGAGTGATTTCTCCTGACCCTAATACAAATTTACAACAGGGACATTTGAATTAATCTTCTCAGGACCGTGGGGGACAAATTCCATTGTATTAACGTCAAATTCAAACGCCCATTAGATTGAATATGCTGAAGAGAACATAATGGAGGGAGTCACATGGGGCATACTGTTTGACCCCTTAGTTGGTGACTGAACTATGGTTTTGGTTCCCAGTGATACCTATTCAGTATGTCCATTCAAGCAAGAAGACACGCTAGTAGTCCTTGTAGTATTGCTGTTTTCCTCCACGGGTTCAGTTATTTTTACACCCCCGTTGATCATGCCATCCCCTATGGTCCTTAACGTTTTTTTTATTTTTATGTCATCGTCGTATTAAGGCCATCCATTAGACTGGTAAGCCCCCCCCCAACCTAATTCTCCTGCCTGGCTCATCTGTTGTTTACGCTGTTTACCCATGGGGCAACTCCATTGAATCCCTACTGAGCATCACATTGTAGCTAAATATGGTCGGTTGGGCAATAATATGATAGAATGTTGAAATAAAGAGGACAGATTGTTTCTAGGCAGAATAGGAAGGGCAAAAGGGGGGAAAAAATGTCAGAAAGAACAGCTTACATAAAGACTCTTTGATAGGTAGATGGGCTGTCAGATTAGCTTTTGACGCTTCATTTGCCGGTCGGCCGGGTTTATGGATTGGTTAGTTTTTTTCCGGAGTGGCTCAGGCTTTGGCTCAGGCTCTCGTGTTAGGCTGTGAGTCCTGCTCGGAGACTGAGTAGTCAGGATGAGGCGGTATCGGGACGAGGGACAGGGGCAGCGCCCGGAGGTTAGTGTCCAAATCGTCCAAAAGCGAATGTGACAACTGTGGATGAGATTTTGGAAGGGGAAGAGGGAAGGAGGAGGAGGAGAGGGAGGAAGCGAGGGAGGAGGAGGAGGAGAGGGAGGAAGCGAGGGAGAAGGAGGAGGAGAGGAGGAAGCTTCTCTGTTTTGGCTTCATCATTTTTCTCTCTCTAAAATGTAGGACCTCCGACACCTTTTCATCAGCTTGGTTTTGTGTTTATTTTCTTTTGAAAGTATGGTAGGTTGCTTTTTAGCTTTGTGCAATTCAACCAACTTCTTCTATTCTTGTTCGTATGAAAAACAAGGACAAGAGCTGTTGTTTCTCTTTTGTCTTCCTTGTTCAAGGCATCAAGTCTTCAATAGTATTTTTCTCTTTCTTTTGCAGCAAGCGTTGGATTCCAACCTGAGTCATTTGGTCAAGAGGAACAATGAGTTGGAGGGGTTGATGGGAAAGTTGATCCAAACCTGTCAACATGTAGAGGTGAGTGCTCTATGTCACTGACCATGCTATGAGTCCAGGGATGTGTGCACGTGCAAGGGGCATACTGTAGTTAGTTAGTATAGTGCATGGGATGCAAGCCCAATTTACTGTATGCTGTTCACCTCAGAGAAAAACAACAAACTTTGTTGATTTTTGTATTGATGTCAAATTTCAAATGAAGAATGATGATTTCCCTGACATGCTTATGCTAATGTTGTCATGTCAGTCATGTCATGATCTGTCAGTCATAAAGTAGTTTATGTGGCAACAGATGCTCCTGTCTCTGCTTGAGTTTGACCATCTGAATTTGTACATAGAATCATATTCTACAATTTCAAAATGCACAGTATTTTCCTGATATGTAGGCTACTAATTATTGAGTTGTCAAGTAACACATGATAAAAATGTTATATACATGTCCAATTTAAATGTGTGCATGTGCAATACAATCAGATTATACTTATGTATCAATACTGAGACAAAAGATTGGTTGTGCCACTGCTTTAATGAAGGTTCTTCTGGATTAAGCCTTTCTGTCCATAGTCACTTGTTCTTGATCTGTGATGATTCAAATTAGAAGCGCCTGAGAGGAAAAAGTTACAGCCCCATGGTGGAAGGGCGGGCTAGCTATTCTGCCTCTAACAACCATCTCACATATGGATAGACAAGGAAATGAAAATGACATGGCCTGAATCTTTTTGACTTATGCTCTAAACAGAGATTGTATTATGTCTCCATGGACACTGTAACCAGTACACTAAAAGGGTGCCAACATTTGAGGACAGGTCCACTTGTCAGTCCACTTTGGTAATTTCATTTAGCCTTTTAAAATCCACAAACCTTGTCCTTTCAAAATTGATGTATTTAAATAATGCATCAGAGAGAAAGAGGGGAAATATCAGACCTCTGTTTCATGGTGGATGTAGGTCAGAACAAATGTGTACATGGTTTTTAAACACACTTCCACCCATTAAATAATGATTGTACAGGCTAACTCTCGAGTGTTTCTGTTATTTATTTTGTGTGGTGTGTGTGTGTGTGTGTGTGTGTGCAGCTTGTGCTCAGTGAATCAACTTTTCAAAAGTCATCTGCGTGAATAATTGAGGAATGTGGAATGAGCTGCAGAATTATTGTGCAACTCATGAAGCAACTTCATTAAATCTGTAGATTTTAATTTGCTGCGAGTGTAAACTCTAATTCACTATATCCACCCCAAGGATTACAATTAGAGTTTTTTTTAGCATAGTCATCATCACTGTACATAAATGTGCAAGGAGTGGAAAGGTACCCTTTCTCAGCACTTAAAGAGAGTACACAGGACGCGTGTGTACTTTTTGGAGAGATTGCTGAATATTTTAAAGCCTTCTAAAGCAAATCCGCCTTCTGTTAAAAGTTAAAAGTCTGTTTGAAGTGCAATTCTCCAGAAATGCATCTCCTTCAGGTTAAATGAATCACTTATGCTCCTGCCAAAGACTCATCTGTCATGTCCATCACACGCTCCCTTGCCATGGCCAAAGGCTGAGCCCACAGCTAAAGGATGTGTGCCAGCCATGTGTACTCATGATGCTGTCATGGCATCATTGCAACAGCATGTGTGTATGCTTGTTTGCCTGTTTTTGTAGGTATATGGGGGAGAGAGAGAAAGAGACAGAAAAGCGGGGCTAATTAATAATTATTAATCTAATTAATCTAAGATTTCAAGAGATGCTAGAATGATTTAAGAGGAATACTGTATGTCCTCACTGAACATCCAGCTCCTACTATAGTACATAGATGGTTCATTAGACCTAAAATCCACAAATATTTCATAGCAGATCAGAGGGAGAGATGGGGGCCCTCACCCATGATCTCCTCTAAACCCTGTGAATTTACAGTAGATAAACCCACTCACAGGGCAAAGGAACCTAATTACTGGCGTTGAAAAAACGGATCTGTGTGGGTTTCAATGAGTCCCTTTCATATTATAAACAGCCTGTCCACACCAGGGAGTGACCTTAACACACCTCGTTGGCCTGGCAACGCTCAAACAATCCCCTCTTTCATGACTCCCCACACCACGTTTCGCAAGCTTCGGTCGAAACCTGTCCAGGTGGTGAAATCTGTGTTTCCCCAGGACATAAAAACGGGCACCAAAGAGGCATCTATTTCAAAGGTCTGTGGCTAGTAAAGTGGACCTGAGCGTGCATGCACTCACCGATCTGTAGACTGATCCAAATGCTACATAGAATTGAGCACTGTTAGACTCAGTAAAACACAGGCGCAGGCATTCCTTATTTTCTGTAGTAGCCAGAAACAAACACACATTAAGTTACTGTGGTTCAATATTGATTCATTCACCCGTAGGTTATTATTTGCAACGCAAAACCAACTGACATCTGAATGAGCATTAGTTGAACAAGAGCTTTAAATGGATACTGCAAGATTCTGGCAATTAATCCGTTTTTTCTACTTTTTTCAAATTCCTAGCCTTGAGACATGCCCTGTAGGTCAGACATTTTGATAATTACAAACCATTAAAGGGATACTGCGAGATTTGTTTTTCGACATAGCCAGAGTCAGATGAACTTGTGGATACCACGCTAGTTAGCAATGGCTCTCAAAACTACCTCTAACTTCCTTCATACTGCACACAGACATACAAATGGTATCCATGAGGCTATGAATTATCAGACAGATTAATTATGGTTCATTTGTGTTTCTCAGGTCAATGCATCACGGCAGGAGGGAAAGCTGATGGAAGAATGCGACCTCCTGATTGATATCATCCAGCAAAGGAGACAGATCATTGGGACCAAAATCAAGGAGGGAAAGGTAAGATCCAGGAGTGGCCATGGGTCTGAAAGGGGATCCCATCCAACACACACACAATCCTCTGCACTTTCTCTGAGCTGCAGTCTGAACTGTATGGTCTGGGAGGGAATGTAATAGTAAAATAACAGAAGGGTAAATGTCTCTCGCCTTCTGTTCGGGGTCTGCTTTGGAGCTGTTGGAAAATCCACCGTCTGTTTACTCCCAATCTGTTCATTTATGATGCAAAGCGAACATTTGCACAAGGTCACCAGGGGAATTGGACCATGCCTATGTATCCAAATGTCTGACCTACAGGGCATGTCTCAATTACTTTTACTGACTGACTGAGTTGGAGTTCGCTCAAAGCTAACTATTTGTAGTCAGAGAGGAAATGAAAACGAATTCACTCTTTGTGTTACTTTTACTTGCTTCAGTTCCCTTGTTGTATTTCTGTTGGCGTTGGAATTACCAATAGCTCTCCAGGGTTAGTCAGAAGCCAGGTTCCTGCTATTTCTCTAAAGGGCGGGACTTCCTTCCTTCCTTCCTGGTCTCGTGTCAGGACTTGAGTCAGGAGCGGGGCTTTAAAGTTGAAGGGCCATAGAGGCAGTTTAGCTCTGATCTTTCGGCTGGAAATGAAACCTGCCTAAATGGAAATCCTTTATGGTGGGTGGTTGACGCTGAGACGATAGAGAGACAATTTTGTATTTTTTCCTGCTCCCACACCTCTGGCATTGTCCAGATATAGGATACGGGTGACAAGTTGTTTCATATAAATACCAGAAAATTGCAACAAAAACATACACATTCGAATGAAACCAAAGATTAGTTGTTTAGTTAGAGTGGGTCAGAAAATGTTGATGAGGGTAGTGTCTCTGACATAAATACAACATCCAACCAACCACATTTCACTGCCCTCAATCACTCTCTCTAAACCTCTCATTAGGTGAAGAGAAAGCAACAAGCAAAAAACATCTGGATAGGATCCCAAATGCCCAATCTGGGCTAAATCTCTACCATCCCTGACGTGGGATTAATTTAATCACCTTTAACCCATTCTAACCCCCCTCTGTCCTATCTGTTCTACAGGCGGTCAGGATTAGGAAGCTAGCTCAGCAGATCTCCAACTGTAAGCAGTGCATCGAGAGGTCCTCTGCCCTCATCACCCAGGCCGACCAGACCCTGAAGGAGACGGACCACGCCCGCTTCCTCCAGACCGCCAAGAGTATCACCGAGAGGTGAGCCGGGCCAGCACGGAGGGCGTGGTAGAAGTTCACTACAAACACTGGCTCTCTGACTAACCATTGGGAATTCACAGTCAACCAACATGACCTCTGGCATCTTATGAAAATGTGCAACATAGTGGGATAGTTGTGAACTAAACCCTCTGGGATATGTGTTTGTGTTAGGGTTTCCATGGCGACCGCCTCCTCTCAGGTCCTGATTCCAGAGATCAACCTGACGGACACGTTTGACACGTTCGCTCTGGACTTCACCAAGGAGAAAAAGCTGCTGGAGAGCCTGGACTACCTCACAGGTACAGAGTACAATCAGCTCTGCTTACTAGTAGTGGTGGGCGCCAATAGTGATAGTTCAATACAATAGCGATAGATTGTGATAATTTGGCAATATCGTAATATACTGTGATATTGTTGCCTATATCGTGATATTGCTTTGTATCATGATGTCTACTATATCAAAGCACTGGCAATATATGCACTCAACATAACTGGGGTTGAAAGTTCCACATCGACATAATGTCAAAATTGTCAATGTTATTGCAGTACAAAAAAAGATACATCATATGAATAGATTTATATGAGATTGTGGAAGAGATTCTTCTTTGGTCTTTGTGATGGCAGCAGAGGGCTTCGCTTGAGGGCTGGCTCACTAAGAGAATCACTCTGAGTCATCGATGTGTACTCACTGGCGGAGAGAGAGAGAGAGAGAGAGAGAGAGAGAGAGAGAGAGAGAGAGAGAGAGAGAGAGAGAGAGAGAGAGAGAGAGAGAGAGAGAGAGAGAGAGAGAGAGAGAGAGAGAGAGAGAGAGAGAGAGAGAGAGAGAGAGAGAGAGAGAGAGAGAGAGAGAGAGAGATGTCATCAGCTAAATCACACTGTCAACCTCTGAAATATTATCTAGGCTATAAATGATCATTAGCAAGCAAAATCTTGGCAATCAATATAAGTCACTAGCCTTCAGTCCTCCTTTAAAAGTCCTCCTGTAAAACTGCACGCTCAAAGGTGAACCACTGTTATTTCATTGTTATGCCAGAGCATGCATAACATTTTATATTCTTACCCTTCTCTAATTTCTCATTACCCATATCTAGCGCCAAGTCCTCCGGGCATCAGAGAAGAGCTCTGCACTGCATCGTACGACACCATCACCGTCCACTGGACCTCAGACGACGAGTTCAGTGTGCTTTCCTATGAACTCCAGTATGCTATCTTCACAGGTCAAGCCAACGTTGTCAGTAAGTATCTGGGTGTAGGCAAAAATACAGTCACACATTCCAGAAACACCTCCAAGCACACAACTATCTTCATAGGTCAAGCCAATGTTGTCAGTATGTATCAGGGTGTAAGCTAAACTACCCTCTGGCATACAAGACACACCACCAGACACACAATGGTATCTTCACATGGCAAGCCAATGGTGCTAGTAAGTCCACAGAATGCCTTGAGAGAACGCTTTGTTCTCACAGAACACTCTCCTGATGATAACTCTAGTATTTTCCAACTCAAAGCCAAGCGAAAAATCAAGTGGAAAGCCAAACAGCTGGAGGACTCAAGAATCAAAACCGAATCATGCGTTTCTTCTCACCGAGCCTGACTAGGGCCAATGGGGTGAGCTCAAATCTAAGGATCTCAGCTTGAGTTGTTGCAGAGTCAAAGGGGACAGAGTGGGAAGGAGAGAGGGAGGGAGACTAGCTGACTCGAATTACAGTCATAACACGAATCAGTGCTCAGAGCCCTCCTCCCCCACGGATCACGCCGAAAGCCACACTCATGCATACTTCACTGGGCAAGCAATATAAAATGAGGTCAGGGGATGGGAAATATAGCTTCTTAGATTCAGAGAACAGAAGGAGAAGTGTGGTTTGATGAAAGCGGATGGCTAGCAAAAAAGGTTATAAGATATCAGAAGGCGAGGTCAGTACAGGTGCATCAAAGCTGGGACCGAGAGAATGAAAAACAGCTTCTATCTCAAGGCCATCGACTGTTAAATAGCCATCACTAGCACATTAGAGGCTGCTGCTGCCTATTGAAATCACTGGCCACTTTAAGAAATGGAACACTAGTCACTTTAATAATGTTTACATATCTTGTACTACTCATCTCATATGTACTGTATTCTATTCTATAATATTCTACTGTATCTTAGTCCATGCCGCTCTGTCATTACTTGTCCATATATGTATATATTCTTAAATTCCATTCCTTACTAGTTTTGTGTGTATTGGGTATATGTTGTGGAATTGTTAGATATTACTTGTTAGATATTACTGCACTGTCGGAGATAGAAGCACAAGCACTTCGCTACACCTGCTATAACATCTGCTAAACACGTGTATGTGACAAATAAAATGTGATTTGAATTAATTTGAGAATAAATAGGATATGATATGTCTCCTATTGTGAGCATCTCACTTCACTTCAAACATCAAGTAGCATTTTAGCAACAAAAAAAGAGAAGAAACTGAACACTACCAGAACTATAGCTTTAGTATTGCAATACATCACCAGTGTTGCTGCAAAACTGGCTTTTTCCATGCTTAAATCATGTTGAAACTCCAGTGCCCTCAAGTTGAATGCCTTTTAGAATGTATTTCGATACCGATATACAAAATGAATGAACATAAATGTATAATAGAAGTCTACCATGTTCACCCTTGAATGATAATTGAACATAACAATTGTGTCAGTTGCTGTGTTTGGAGCCCCATTGAGCAGAAGACTCTCTAAGGGCCTTTCTTTTTTTCAAGTCTACCAACATCAGCACTTTTCATGAGGGGTGCTGTAAACCCAGTGTGACACTTGTTTTTTTTCCACTTCCTCCTCTCTGCTATGTTTTCTTCCCGCTCTAGTTTCACATCCAATCACCAGGTCTAAGCTCTGGGCTGAGGCTGAGGTGTTGTCACAATGTCACATCTTAGAAAACACGGTAGAGGAAAGGGGTGACGGCAAACACTGGTCCCATAGGGTATCACTCAGGGTCATTTAATTGCAGGGCAATTGAATAACTGACTGAGTTTTCTCTCACTAATGTAAATAATGTGTGGCAGGCACTCCGTTCCAAAATGGCTGCCATGTGTGAGGTGAGAATGGCACGTTTCCATTTAAAATATTGGCAAATGTACTGTACATTCACAGTGCACTGTACATTTACAGCACAGCAGCCTTCAGAACACGTTAGACATGATGATGGGGTATGATGGGACATGGTAGCCTATAGGGACGGACAAAAAGGTGTAATGGGTTCGCACACAAAAAGATGTCGCATAAATCTTACGGAGAATACACTGTGCACTCAGCATGATGGCCACTCTGTCAGAGAGTTAAGCCTGCGGGCATCAATGTGGCGCAGCGCAGTTTAGTATATACCTATCACATGTATAGCACAGCCATTGAGATGTGAATGACCTCCAACCTCCTAACGCCCACAGTAACCACATGAAACAACAGAGTAGAGTTAATCACAATAGAAAGGGAATGTGTTGGATGATTATAAATTAATCAATATTAATGTCATAATGCTATGTTGCATTCTGGCTGACAGTGGCTTTTTGAAGATCACTCACATTTTTCATAATGAATTTACTTTGTATGACAAATCACCCCATAATTCCACGTTTACTACACCCTCTGATACCAAAATCATATTGGACAAGAAGCTTTGTCTGAACACTGATAATGAATCCTCCCCCTCTCACTTGGATATGATCAAAGGCAATAGAATAGATTGAGGAAATGACTGATAGTGGAATTTGGACCACTCCTCTCTGTCCTCTAGCTCTGGTCTCCTAGGAACACATTAATCTACTTCCTCCTCTCCCTAACACAAACAGACTCAAACCTAGACCTCGTTCAAATTATAGATAAGACTTCGCTAACTGAAGAACAAAAAATGCAATATGTTGGGGAAATATGGATTTAATTAAATGGTGAATGGTGGTATTTGGTCCAAGTATGATACTTACCTTGGCTGAGGATTGGCTGTCTCTGCGGCAGGCAAAGTTTTCCTCATTATGTGACAATTAACTTTGCTTATGTCATGGAATTGTGCCTGACAGCAGTTTACGAGTGACCTAATTAATTGAAGATGTTTGCTTTTCAAAGTTTATCAAAGCCACAATACTTCAACAACAACGTCTGTGTACTCTGTGTTGTGGGTCTGTTATAGCCACTCTGTGTGTGTTCATGTGACTACGTGTGTGCAAACGGAGCCATTTGTGTATTCACTCATACGCACCAATGCATAGCTGAGTGTGTATGCATGACAACACTGGAACTGTGCATCTGTGTCTCCATCCCAGGCCTCTGTAACTCTGCAGACAGCTGGATGATCGTGCCTAACATCAAGCAGAACCACTACACCGTCCACGGCCTGCAGAGCGGCACCAAGTACATCTTCATCGTCAAAGCCATCAACCAGGCGGGTGCCCGCAGCAGTGAGCCAGGAACACTCAAAACCAACAGTAAGGGCTCCATACATTACGATATAAGGAAACTTGGCATTATAACATGCCGTTTTTAAAGAAGCACAGTATCTTGTGATTCTTACCTAATATGGACACCATATTGTCCATATTAGCACAGCATCACATGTCGGGGATGGTGTCCTAATATGGACACCATACATACAGCTGCTGCCTTCATAGCCTATCCTATCCTAGCCCTTTGCTAACGTAACCATGTTGTCTCTCTCTGTCCTCTTCGTCCAGGCCAACCTTTCAAGCTGGACCCCAAGTCCGCCCACAAGAAGCTGAAGGTCTCCCATGACAACCTGACGGTGGAGCGCGACGAGACGGCATCGAAGAAGGGACACGGCCAGGAGCGCTTCACCAGCCAGAATAGCTACGGAGTCGTCGGCAACGTTTACATCGACAGCGGACGTCACTACTGGGAGGCCCTGATTGGAGGAAGCACATGGTGAGTTAGACCTGGGAGACCTGATGGACCGATGTCTTGCTCTGAACCACATGGTGTTTGGCCTGTTGGATCTGTCTGGATAGGAATGACAGAGCTAAAGGGGTGGTCATGTTACGGCACATTGTAAGTCAGTTAAAGGCACATTTATAGAATGTAGACAGAGAAAGATTCAATGCACATGTAAGAAGTGTTGAAGTGTTTTGATTTTAGAGGCTGGCTAACAGTCTTCTTACTTATTTATCTGCAGGTATGCGGTGGGCATCGCCTACAAGTCGGCCCCCAAGCACGAGTGGATCGGCAAGAACTCGGCCTCCTGGGTCCTGTGCCGCTGCAACAACTCGTGGGTGGTGCGTCACAACAGCAAGGAGCTGGCCATCGAGCCATCGCCACACCTGCGCCGCGTGGGTGTCCTGCTGGACTACGACGCCGGCTCACTTACCTTCTACGACGCCGTGGGCTCGCAACACCTGCACACGTTCCACGTGTCCTTCACCCAGCCCGTGTGTCCCGTCTTCAACGTGTGGAACAAGTGTCTGACTGTCCTCACGGGCCTGCCCATCCCCGAACACCTAGAAGGGTTGGAAACCCAGGACTGAGAACTAGAGTTCCACCGGGCCAAACCAGACTAAGTTGGGTTGGGTTGGGTTAGGTTAGGTTAAGCCACTTCCAAGGCACTTTGGGCCACCATGAACTAGCAAAGGACGTCTTCATTCTCGAATCATCCCAGAACACGTCATGCTACCACCTCATTTCATTTTAGGCACTTTGGACCACCCCTTGGGCCAACGTCAATCGCACAGACCACCCTTGATTCAACCACAGACCACTGTTTGGGATGGGAAACAAGGAAAGAGCTATGTAGCTGTACATTTGTGAATTATAGCATTGCCCAACTCCCACCTTCATGATTATGGAACCAAAGTAGCAATGCATTTAAATGTCTTTACCTACTATTTTCTTGTGCTTATATAATAGATATGAATTATTTAAGTGTAAGAAAATAGCCTAGATACATTTCAATATGTACATTTTCCCTTGCATTTACACATTGTTCATACATTATTTATGGTCAGTTTACCGGGGATAGGAGACATTTACAAATGTAGGGAAATTATTTTGATGTAATTTATCGATGTTACTTTCTAATCTAGGAAAAGTATTGTGGCCTAATACATTAATGTGTAAATTATACATATTTTGAGACAACATCATTACTTTCTTCCTTACAGTACCTTAACCCCCCAAGTGTAAAAGTACCGTTGCACTTTAGACAAGCAGGGATACACAACAAATTGTGTCTTCAATTGTTTTCATGTTTTGCAATGGGATAGGTCCTTTGTAATTCAGCCATGCATGTTTGTGAGACTCTCTCAGGTCTATTCCAAATCCTGTTTTCATCCATGAAAATAATGCAAACTACTTTGTCCTCTCCTGAGTGAATACTAAATTCCTATTGTCCTTAGTAGTTGTCACAAACCTGAACTGAAAAACACTTCCACTTTGTTGTTAGGTACAGTGAGGACAAGACTATTACAATAATTTCTCTATTCAGGTCCAGTGGCTGCTGGGAGGTAAATTCCAATGACAACAACCATGCCTCTGGGCATTTGTCATTCATATGTCATACAGTGATGTCATCAGGAAGCACCACACGTACAAACTAAGGCATTATTTCAACAAGGTCGATGCCACCACTAGCCACACCTTGACCTCAGCTTGACCACTGTATGACCCAGTGACCATGAACTCAAACGTTGTAGGATACATCTCGCCACTACACACAGGCACTCCATGATGTACATAACAGATTATGTTCTCTTTAACTCTGTTTTCTTTCAAAAGAAGGACCATCTTGATATTTTACAGATCATCTTGGTTCAGGATTGGTTCACTCATTAATGTGTCTCTTAGGTGTGGTTTGGGGTTATCTGTTTCCTTGTATTGGATGCAGCGATGATGTACTCTTTAATGTTACCACAAAAATTCAGTTGTATGTTTGAATCCTGTGGACAATATTTTAGGAAAGAGGATCGGAATGCTTGTGTCACTGTACAAATATGAAGTAGAATTTGTCGATTGTCAAAGGTTCAATAAAGAGAGATACATTTTAACTTGTTTACTGCCTGCTATGCTGTATATTTTATTCACACACATACACACTTTGCCGTAAACATCACTTAAGCAATACACCACAGGTCTTTGTGCGTTTCCGACCGTCAACGTAGCCTAGCATATACTTTTTTCTCCTTCTAGACCCTTGCCTTCCCAACATAAACCAACCCAACCAGCCATCTATGTCTAAGTTTAGCCTACAAACTAGATAATTTATCCTGAGGACTTCCTGTAGACAACAGGGCCTCTTCCTGGTCCGCTAGAGGCTTTTGTCTCTGGTTCACAGGGGCAACGGTGTGACCGGGCAATATTGGCCTTACCCACCAGAGCCTCAGACAAAACAACAAAGAACTGAATACAACTGACTGGGGTCCTTCCTCTTACAACTAACAAACATGTTTGACAACAGTGTTTGGGAAGGTGTGTGTGTGTGTGTGTGTGTGTGTGTGTGTGTGTGTGTGTGTGTGTGTGTGTGTGTGTGTGTGTGTGTGTGTGTGTGTGTGTGTGTGTGTGTGTGTGTGTAGTCCTTCATGTATGTATTTTACCTAAAACGGTACTCCACTGAGTGTCACAGTGTTGCCATCCCACTGGGCAAAAACTGTTTGAATCAATGTTGTTTCCACATCATTTCAACTAAATCATTCAATGTGATGACGTGAAAAACTGATTGGACTTGCAAAAAGTAATTGAATTGTGTATGCTGAATTCAATGACAGGGTGAAATCTTTGATTGATTTCACATCATTTAGCAGACACTCTTATCCAGAGCAACTAGGGTTAAGTGCCTGGCTCAATGGCACATTGACAGATTTTTTATCTTCACTTAGACAGCTTGGGGATTCAAACCAGCAACCTTTCGGTTACTGGCCGAACACTCTTAACCGCCAGGCTACCTGCCGTCCAGATTTCACATTGAATTCAGGTTAGTTGACAACTCAACCAAATGTAAATCCAAAATAGATGTTAAACTGACATCTGTGCCCAGTGGGAGGGTACAGTGATTTTGAAGAGGCAGCTCTTCCACCAGCCCAGGAAACTGTTAGGATGACATGATTTTCAATGACATCTCTTTTGGTCCTTTAGTCAGCCACCAATTGTGCAAGTTCTCCCACTGAAAAAGATGAGAGAGGCCTGTAATTTTCATCATAGGTACACGTCAACTATGACAGACAAATTGAGAAAAAAAATCCAGAAAATCACATTGTAGGATTTTTTATGAATTTATTTGCAAATTATGGTGGAAAATAAGTATTTGGTCACCTACAAACAAGCAAGATTTCTGGCTCTCACAGACCTGTAACTTCTTCTTTAAGAGGCTCCTCTGTCCTCCACTCGTTACCTGTATTAATGGCACCTGTTTGAACTTGTTATCAGTATAAAAGACACCTGTCCACAACCTCAAACAGTCACACTCCAAACTCCACTATGGCCAAGACCAAAGAGCTATCAAAGGACACCAGAAACAAAATTGTAGACCTGCACCAGGCTGGGAAGACTGAATCTGCAATAGGTAAGCAGCTTGGTTTGAAGAAATCAACTGTGGGAGCAATTATTAGGAAATGGAAGACATACAAGACCACTGATAATCTCCCTCGATCTGGGGCTCCACGCAAGATCTCACCCCGTGGGGTCAAAATGATCACAAGAACGGTGAGCAAAAATCCCAGAACCACACGGGGGGACCTAGTGAATGACCTGCAGAGAGCTGGGACCAAAGTAACAAAGCCTACCATCAGTAACACACTACGCCGCCAGGGACTCAAATCCTGCAGTGCGAGACGTGTCCCCCTGCTTAAGCCAGTACATGTCCAGGCCCGTCTGAAGTTTGCTAGAGTGCATTTGGATGATCCAGAAGAGGATTGGGAGAATGTCATATGGTCAGATGAAACCAAAATAGAACTTTTTGGTAAAAACTCAACTCGTCGTGTTTGGAGGACAAAGAATGCTGAGTTGCATCCAAAGGTACACCATACCTACTGTGAAGCATGGGGGTGGAAACATCATGCTTTGGGGCTGTTTTTCTGCAAAGGGACCAGGACGACTGATCCGTGTAAAGGAAAGAATGAATGGGGCCATGTATCGTGAGATTTTGAGTGAAAACCTCCTTCCATCAGCAAGGGCATTGAAGATGAAACGTGGCTGGGTCTTTCAGCATGACAATTATCCCAAACACACCGCCCGGGCAATGAAGGAGTGGCTTCGTAAGAAGCATTTCAAGGTCCTGGAGTGGCCTAGCCAGTCTCCAGATCTCAACCCCATAGAAAATCTTTGGAGGGAGTTGAAAGTCTGTGTTGCCCAGCGACAGCCCCAAAACATCACTGCTCTAGAGGAGATCTGCATGGAGGAATGGGCCAAAATACCAGCAACAGTGTGTGAAAACCTTGTGAATACTTACAGAAAACGTTTGACCTGTGTCATTGCCAACAAAGGGTATATAACAAAGTATTGAGAAACTTTTGTTATTGACCAAATACTTATTTTCCACCATAATTTGCAAATAAATTCATTAAAAATCCTACAATGTGATTTTCTGGATTTTGTTTTTCTCATTTTGTCTGTCATAGTTGACGTCTACCTATGATGAAAATTACAGGCCTCTCTCATCTTTTTAAGTGGGAGAACTTGCACAATTGGTGGCTGACTAAAAACTTTTTTTCCACACTGTAACTGTGTGCATGAGTGAGTGTGAATGCATGCATGCATGCTTGTGAGTGCAGGCGTGTGCGTGTATACATGTGTGCATGGATATGTGACTGTGTGCGTGAATGTCTGTTGTTCATGAACTTACAGTGACCCTGCACATCAATTACTTTTCAGTGGAGGTCATGACTTAGCAGTAGTGCTGTGACATTTCCCTCATGGCCCCTGTTTGGCCAACACACCAGGAGTCTTAGCTACCCGTGAGAGAACTGCACAGAATCACAATCTACAGACACAGGAAGTGAAGGACAGTTGATAAGAAGGAAATAGGAAAAATAACAAAAACAAATGTCTATATCAACTGCCTTCATTCAATTCGATAAACATTGTCTGGTTTGGTGTGGCTGTTTCGTTGTATAACAGGCATCTACACACATTTCAACAGGGTACCCATATTGCTGGTCATGTATTAAAAGGAATAGAAACCGAAAAGTTTTCCATATAAGTATATTTTATATTATGGCACATGATACTCTTTTCTTTAAACAAAAAGTATTACATCGACCGTGGATGTCAAATCCAGTCAACTCCATGAATGGCCAGCAGAGGCCAGTATAATGTGAAAAGAAAGTACTTCCATAATCAATAACATAATTTGGAAAAATCATAGAAAGTATTGTGCCAATGTCTGACAGTCAGGGGTAGTGATTTTAAGATGATTAATTACAATAGGACCACACATGCTCAACTGAATCTGTGTAGTCTGGCTCTTAGTATGGGTTATGGTTAGGGTTAATATCTCTGATACAGGTGTCCAGGTATCCACAATGGTCTGACATATATAGATTGTACTTGATCAAAACAACATCTGTGAATTTGGAGTACTATAACATAAACAAAGAAAATAACTAAGGAAAATATCCTATTAATTCACTGACTACAGCTGTTCCAGTAATCAACGTTGGATCCTAATCAAAAGCGTGCTGATTCCTCTTACACAATCTTTTGCTCCTGCCGTGTAATAAATTGAAGTTTGATTCGCTGTGCCGCTGATCGATCACATGAGGGCTGGGAAGCAATTAAAGCTGAAGATTGAAATCCTACTGCCCTGGGCCCAGTTTTTCTAAAGTTATCTATCTGGATTTTGCCTATGGGATAGCATTAAATGCATAGACATAGAATGAATAGAACAGACAAATCATTGACTTCAATGGGGACTCCTATTTTATTCACCAGTGTGTTAACACGCCAAACAGATCATTCGTGTCCGTATCTAACGTTGTGTAAAGTTTTGGGTTAGTTTTGACAGTTTGAGTAAGAACTTTGTCAACTTATTCAGCCAGTTAGTTAGCTAGAATAGTTAGCATACTAGCTAGCCATTGCTCTCTGCCAACGAACCAACCCCTCCTCCCACGGCACGAAACACAGAGAGAGCCAAGCTAACGTCACCCATGTCCCGAATTCCCTTGAACGACTCTGGTTACCAGTATGTAAAAACAAAACAAAAATAAATGCATGTTATAACTTACCCTTAGTAGCTACTGTTAGCCAGTTAAGTGCAAAGCTAGCCACTGAATCGATTCAGCCAGTTCGCGTCTGTCCCAACGGAGAGAAAGCGTCTCCAAATATTACAGCTAGGTCATTCCAGCTATTGTTTAGTTAGCTATCCAGGTAGCAACAAGCTAGCTATATTTCGAGTACAGTAGCTACTAACTACCTAACGTTAACGCTTCAGATAATGAGGTTAGAAAAAACAGCTGAATGGTAGGTAGCTAGCTGGCATAATTACAGGTACTCTTAAGCGTGAAATAACATTGGAAACAACTATCCACAGTTGCTAATAGTTACCAGTAGCTACCCGCTAGCTAGCTAGTTTTATTGGTCCAGGTAGTGGGTTAGCTAGCCTCGTGCTTCACCGGGCTCAGCCGAATACAATACTTACCTACAATAACTACCTAGATAAACTACCTACAATACCTAACTACAATACCTACCTACAATCTAAATACATGGTTTAAGCTTTACTCGACACCATATAAGAAGCCAAGCTTACCTCCTGCTAGAGAAACACAACCTCACCCGACCAGTATCCTGTTGCCGTCATGTCATGACTGATAATATGTATTAGTTTCAGTGTGCGTTCAATATTTCAACCATCTGTTGTTGTTTTCTCCTCTCGCTCTCCCAGTCTCATCCAATAAAAACACACAGAGATATCCCCTTTCCAATTACACACCACACTGAGACAGACACATGTACGCACATACACACAGGCCATGTATAAATATGATATCCTCAATAGTTCCTTCCATCAAGCCTAATCAGAACTGGGTCTGTAATCTAACAGCATAATAGTTCTGATGATCAGACATCAGACCTAATCATAACTGAGAATAGCGGGGGAGCTCTTTGAGAGCT